>NC_080540.1:128216919-128321919 GCF_028640845.1 Ahaetulla prasina
ACCTACAGAGAGCACACTGAGTCATGCATCTTGTTGAGTTGTGGTTTCTACTTATTTAGCATTGTAGTTGGAAGTGGTAATCGCTTTGGAGAAAGGATCTTTGCTTTTAATCAAGGCTATTATCAGCCTCGAAGGTATAGTCCCAAAACTTTCTTTGTGTCGAGCCCATTCTAATTGTAATGTTTAATGTCCTGATTTTGGAGAAGATTATAATGGAAGACTGGGACAGGGCTTGATTTCCTGCCCACAATACCAATGCTAAAATGTCTAGGCCCTAGGCCTTGGCCAGTGGTGGCCTGCAACCAGTTTAACAACTGGTTTGGTAAGTGCACCTAGGGTGCTTGCACGCAGTGTTAAAATTGGAGGTTTTTAAAGCTCAGCTGCTTACCTTCTAAGTCAGCCCTGGTAAGTAGAACAGCTGAGGCACAGAAATCAGATATAAGGCGTGATTCAGATAAGCTAGAAACAAGGAAATAAAGGACAGGATAGGGCAGGGTGGGTGGGCGGGCCAGATGATTGTGAGAACTACCAGTTTTCCCAAACCGGTCTGAACCAGCTGAATCCCACCCTTAGCCCTGGCCTAGATCATTTCCAACTGTTTTAAGCATAATCATTATCAATAGGTAACTATCACTATCTTCTGAATTTCAGTTCCATCTTTTTAATTCTATTCTCTCCCACATCCTCATTCCTGGGTCAATATATCAACATGGTTGCATTGTAGTAGACAGGAGTCTTGATAACATCTTCCAGATTCAGCAAATTTACTAGGGCGCAAGCTCATGAGAGTTCACATCATTAGAATAGATTCAGTATGCCTGACTGGAAACATTTGCGAGAAAGAGGGAAAGGGATAAGGAGATGAATGGCTGAAATTCTGTCTCACTGATTGTTAATAACCTTCACTTTTTGACATTTGGAGCTTGGACAGAAGAGATCAATTAAAAGCAAGCTTGATTGACACAGCGACACCCCAGGTTCAAAGGCATGCAATATGAGTCTTGCTGAGGTGCCTGTCCTAAACTTCGGAAAACCAAAAAGTATCTGAAAAGCCAAGCTTAAAATTCTTCTAAAGATTTGTTTGCTTTTAAGATATGAATCAATGAATCTTTATGGGCACATCAGGTGCACGATCTGCATCTAAAATGGGGGTCTGCTTTGAACCTCAGCTAGGATCTTTGACAGCAAGCATATCAAGTGCCATGATGAAATGCAGAATGATATGAATATGGTTATTAGCCACCTGCCACCTTGAGATTACATTCAATTTTCAGTGGGAGGGAAACACGCATACACAGCTCTGTAAAAAATGTCAGCTTGTTGCCTCTCCTTTATCCTCAAAGTTTAAAAGTTTTTTTTTTATCAATTTCAAGCAGCCAGGCTGGAACAAGGACAGGATCCAGCTATCAAGTGATCTGATACATTGTGGTGGAGGAGATAAGAAAATAGCTAAGTCCCCGTAGTTGCCCTCCTGCCTTCCTCTTCTCTCTTTTCTCCCTTTCATCTAGTTAGGTTTGTTCTTTATCATAATCGAGGAGGCATTCTGTGAAACTGGAACTAAAGCGGAAAAATGGGGAGGTGTGCTTGTTATCTAGTGGAAAGAGAGAAACGGTTGAAAACAAACTTTAAAAGTGCACTGCATTTCTGGCCAATTTGGAAAATAAGAATAAAGTAACACAATCAGACCTAAATTAGTATACCCCTATTGATGGGAGTACTGGTGTTTCCCAATAAACACCTTTTAATATTTAAAGGTTTAGCATTCTTGTTTTCATCAGGAAATATCTAATTAAAACTTTCTCCACAAGTGAAATTATGCAGCCACGCTTCGGGATTCTGGATTGGCACAAGCTTGCTCACTTCTGTTTGTGACAGATAGAGGCAAAGCTATCTCAAGGTGAGCCAAAGGCAGTGGTGGGATTCAGCCAGTTCGCACTACTTCGGGAGAACCGGTTGTTAACTTTCTGAGCAGTTTGGTGAACTGGTTGTTGGAAGAAATCATTAGGGCAGAGAACTGGTTGTTAAATTATTTGAATCCCACCACTGGCCAAAGGGCTAAATTTGTCCAGCTGTACAAACTCAGCCAGGCGATGGGGAGAGTTAGAGAATTGAATGGAATAATCTTCCCCCCCACCCCCGAGAATTTGGAAAAGAAAGTCTGCCAATCAGATTTTAAATTGCCACTCCCAGCTCTTAATGTCATCCATCTTTGCCACTAAAAGAGATTTCTGAAGGGATCAGCCAGTACAGCTTTTCCATATCTGTGGTATTTCTTGAATTTGTTGCACCACTGTGACAGGCCCAAAACAACTGGCAGCTTTCAAAACATCCCAAGAGAAAGACGGGGGGAAAAGCAGCGGAGGAGGAGGGAGGAATAGGAGAAACTAAAGCTTTCACTCCTGTGGAAAAGGAATGAATCAGAACGACACTTCAGAAATCAGGGACCAAGAGATTCTCCTAATTAGAAGAAGCTCGGTCACTTCTGCCCACAGATCATTTCAGCACTTCCTGAGCATTGCGAATAAAAATGGAGGTTGCCCCTCCGTGCACTTGATCTTTACAAAAGCTGTAGGAAAGTAGAAGGAGCTCCTTCTGCCTCCCAAGCTGTCTGAAACTGACAACACTCTGATCCCTTTGCTCTCTGACAAGCAGAAGGTCAGGCTCCTGTCATTTTCCGTCTTCTCCAGGGGCAGCCGCTGCACAGGGCACACACTCACGCTGCTTCTAAAGGGGATAAAAAATAAAAAAAATTAAAACGAGGAAGCCACAGACAGAAAACAGGCTGGTAGGCAGGCAGAGCGGGGGAATACACAGGAACAGAGATGAGAGGCGAGAGGAATGGAGGGTGACAGATACGGACAAGGTCCTTAATTAAAAATCTACAGCAGGGAGCAAGTCAGTCAAACAGAGAAGGAAAATAAATTATGCAGGAAGGGGAATGGAACAAAACTAAGGGGAAACAGGCAGTGTGGCAAGGGGAAGGGAAAACGCTTGGGAGAAAAAGAGGTAGAGGATAAGATTAGCAACTATTGGCTTTAGTCTAGATCAGAGGTGGGTTTCAGCAGGTTTTGACCAGTTCTGGAGAACTGGTAGCGAAAATTTTGAGTAGTTCAGAGAACCAGTAAATACCACCTCTGAATGGCCCCACCCTCATCTATTCTCTGCCTCCGGAGTCCCAGCTGATCGGGACAAAATGGGGATTTTGCAGTATCCTTCCCCTGCCACGCCCACCAAGCCATGCCTCGCCCAGCAAGCCACACCCACAGAACCAGCAGTAAAAAAAATTGAAACCCACCACTGGTCTAGATGCCCATAAATTGAAGGAGGCCTTCCTGAGCCTGTAAGAATCCTGATTTAGTAAGCTGTCGCTCTTGAGAATCTGTGCATAACTTTGAGCTGAGGCTTAACAGTGAGTGGAAAGGGACCCAAAAGGCCCTGGAAATGAATTGGGATGCAGTTGTTTAAGTAGGACTGGGAGGATCTGTATCCTTTCAAACACAGTCAGACTGACAACTCCCATAGTCCTTACCATAGGCCAGCAGACTGTGGATGTTAGGACTTCAGAGCAGCTGGAAGCTTCCTGTAAATCAGCCTCATTGCAATCAACACAAGGATCCCAGTCCTCGGTCATCAGGAGTCATCAGGACTTCTTAACATACAGGTTTATATTTGCAGTACTGAGGATCAACAAGCTGGTCCAGGATTTCAGCTGGATAATCTGAGGGGGTCTGACCAAAAAAACCTCCATTGTGAAGAGGTAGCCAAGAAGAAGGTGGCTACAGCCGTGCAACTGAAACCCTGCTCCCTTTTTATATGCAACGTAGATGCAATAGATACAAAAAAGGGACAGAGATTCAGGTGTGTTATGGTAGATGCCACCTTGATTTTTTTTTTTTATCCCTTCCAAAAATGCATCTATTTCTGAAGTTGGAAGAAACGCCCTCTTTGCAATCCCTAAAACCTTCTCTTATGTCACCACTAACCTTCACTGATTTAGTTGCCATAAATCAGCAGCTATGTTTCCAGACATTTTAGAAAAAAACAAAATAAAACAATTGTGCCAACTGTGGGGTCTGGGGGGGGGAAACACCCTCAAAATAATCCCAGTCAAAAGAAAACAAGGGAAAGCCCATGTACTGTAGTTCTATAGCCCAATCGGTTGATATTATCCCCCTCTTTTTAATGTCTCTTCCCCACTATGGCTTTCAAAACATATGATTAACACAGCAATTTCTCAAGAAGCAAGGCAAGATAGAAAAGAAGGACTCTCACTGTGCAGCTGTTTACAGACTCCAGATATTTCTTTGGCTCTGTGCAAATAATATGCTATTTCCAAGACAGCTACCAATTCCACAAGGTATTCTCAGCTTGCAATCCTGAAAGGAAGCCTTCTAAGCATCAAAACACTCCTCTTGCTCTATGACAGTTTCTGCTCATTGAGAACCAAATACCATGGGGGAGAGAGAGAGAGAGAAAAGGGTATTAAAAACCTCTGGCACCAAAGCCTGTGTTAAGTGCCAGTATATCTTTCTGTTTATCAACACTGACTCTAAGCGGCATACAAATTCAGAACAAGTAAAGGTAAAGGTTTCCTCGCACATATGTGCTAGTCGTTCCCAACTCTTTTCAAAGCCGAAGAGCCAGCGCTGTCCAAAGACGTCTCCGTGGTCATGTGGCCGGCATAACTAAATGCCAAAGGTGCATGGAACGCTATTACCTTCCCACCAAAGGTGGTCCCTATTTTTCTACTTGCATTTTTTATGTGCTTTCGAACTGCTAGGTTGGCAGAAGCTGGGACAAGTCATGGGAACTCATCCCATTACGCAGCGCTAGGGATTCGAACTGCTGAGCTGCCAACCAACAAGCTCAATGTCTTAGCCACTGATCCACCATATTGCTCTTTCAGAACAAGTACTATGCCTAAAAATGAATTACACTAAATATGTCAATTTACTTTATCCAAAAGGGAGAGAAACAACATACCCTAGACCAATATTTCTCAGATTTGGCAAATTTAAGAAATGTGGACTTCAGCTCCCAGAATTCTCCAGCCAACATGCTGGGAAACACTGTACTGTCTGGTTTGGTTCTGCAACCCAACACAGACACAGACTTCAGAGGATAATTAGAACTGCAGAAAGAACAATTGCTACCAACCTGCCTTCCATTGAGGACCTGTATACTGCACAAATCAAGAAGAGGGCTGTGAAAATATTTACAGATCCCTCACATCCTGGACATAAAATGTTTCAACTCCTACCTTCAAAACGATGCTACAGAGCACTGCACACCAGAACAACTCGACATAAGAACAGTTTTTTCCCGAAGGTCATCACTCTGCTAAACAAATAATTCCCTCAACAATGTCAAACTATTTACTAAATCTACACTACTATTAATCTTCTCATTGTTTTCATCACCAATCTCTTTCCACTTATGACTGTATGACTGTAACTTTTTGTTGCTATCATTAAGGGTTAAATTGCAACCTATGACCATCATTTGTGTTGTAAATGTTGTACCTTTGATGTATTTTTTTCTTTTTTCTTTTCTTTTTTCTTTTTCTTTTATGTACACTGAGAGCATATGCATCAAAACAAATTTCTTGTGTGTCCAATCACACTTGGCCAATAAAAATTCTATTCTATTCTATTCTATTCTATTCTATTCTATTCTATTCTATTCTATTCTATTCTATTCTAATAAAACTAAGGCTGCTTTCCTGAACAATGCCTAATACATGGGCACATCACGAACTTATACCACAGCCTGAGGGGAAAAGACAGGTTTTGAAAGATCAAATCTAAGCCTATAGAGTCAAGGCAATCTGAGCCTCTAGGGAAAGAAGATTCCATAGGGCAGGAACCACAGCTCTTCCTATCAGATGATATTAGTGAATGGGGCCCCAAACACATCTTCTCTGTTGGATTTAAAGGGACAGGCAGTAAGGATGAAAGAGATTTGGCTCCTCAGATTTACGGGTCTTATGCCATGAAAAGCTTTATAGGATAACCTGCACCTTAAATTGCACACAGAAGCTCACTGTTGACCAGGACAGTTGACATAGCTGAGATCTTGCATGAGCATGCCAAGATGCACATAAAACTGCTTGCATGGCTGCATTCTGGACTGAGAGAAGTTTCAAGTGGCCTTCAAGGCATCCCCATATAGACCACATAGCAACAATTCACATTTAAGTTGATCAGAGCATGAATGACCATGAGAAAAAACTCGTGATATCGGAAAAGGGTGCTATTGTCAAACCAGATGCATCTGTGCAAAGCCTTTCTGGTAGCTGTGATCCCCAAATGATACACCATTTCTGTATGGGAATGTACCACTTATTGAGAACTAAAGATGGAAAATCACTAGGATCAGATTGATCCCTATCTGTTCATTCTTGTCAAGGTTGAGCCTATTCCTCTTTGTACAGATATGTATAGCCTCCAATCACTGAAACATGATCTCAGTAACATAACTTGGTTGACTAGAGGTCAAGCCTTTAAGCGATAAAAGTTGGGGGGTCAATCTGGATTGGGGGGGGTCAATCTGGATAGACAGGATAGCAATCTATAAGAGTTCTCCCTCTTTGATTTATAAGTTTCCACAGTCTGAATTCCAAATCATGGATATTATTTATGCAAAAGCTGGATTCTGTCTCCAAGACATGGTTATTTTCATAATGGAGATAACTGAGAATAGGAGCAAGGGAAGAGGGCAAATAAGTTAAAACCAAAAAGGAAGAATCATTCTTTCTTCAAAATCACATGCCTGGAACTCAGGAACATGAATCTCAAAGATTCACGTCCTCTCCCATTCTATGTACAACGGGCAAGCTTGACAATGGTTAATGGCACATTTAAAAAAACAAAATATAAAAACAAAAGCTCGGAAGACAAAATCTCTGGTCCCCATGACTGACTTAGATTGGATCTTACAATATTATCCTGGGACACATAGATTCGCCTTCATTTGTGAAACAAAATATAGCTGGTAATTTTTGTCACAGAGATCAATTCCTATTTCCTTCAAGAGAAGACAGTCTTTTCTGTTGGTATGAATTAGCTGACTGGATTGGATGGGGGAGAAGTTTAATCAAAACCAATTAAAATTAAGCTTCTCATATGTCTTATTGTTACACTTGATCCATTACTGATCAGGATAATACTGAGTTTTTCATATTATTCTTCCTCTTTTTCAGACATTGCCCTGGTTTGATTGCAGTACACTTCTTCCTTCTTCAGGCAAGATATCCAACATACTTTGAAAAAATAATTATTTTGCCACAGACCTCAGAGCTTGTAAAATATGCTATATTGCTATGGTGATTGATAGCAAGGATTTCCTCTATTATTTCCAATTACTCTGAGCTTTCTGAGATGTTTGCAGACAGCCCAATGTATATTATTATAAAGAATCCCAGCCTCTGAGATAATATTTCCTCCTCTGTTGAATAAAGTTTGTTGGCTGCGAATAATCAGACTCATTTGTTAAACTCTGTTTCTAAGAAGTCATTTATTTCTTCAAGTCTATAATTGAGAGAGAGAGATTTTTGTTTGTGTGTGTGGGGGAGCAATCTTTCATATATTTATCGATTTCATTCACAGTTCATCTACCTTTAATAGTTATTTACATTCATAAATATATATGGCATATCTGGAAAGGAATTCAGAAAATTTTCTGAGGGGCTTCCCCCGTTTATCCCTTTCTTATTTATTTCATTATATTTACATCCAATTTTATTTCCAAAGAGTGTAAGGCAAAATCATTGCCTCTTCCTTCCTTTTCATCTTCATAGCAACCCTATGATATAAGTTAAACCAATGTTTCTCAATTTTGGCAACTTTAAGATGTGTGGGCTTGAACTCTGAGAATTCCCCAGTCATCCTTGCTGAGAACTGAAGTCCAGATATCTTAAAGTTGCCAAGGTTGAGAAACACTGAGTTAATCTGTTCAATGGTAACTAGATAAGCTTCCTGGTTGAATTTCTCACCATGCCAAGTCTTCTAAGAACAAAATCTTCTTTAGCTGGGTCCAGAAGTAACAAAAGCTTCTTCAGCATGAGAAAAAAATCCTTCCAAAGTAGCTTTTTGTGTTTTTTCATTTTTGTCAATACTATTTTATTACTATAACAACTGTTACAATGATACAATCACTTGGTTTTTCAAGATAATTCGACATATCATTGCATCTGCTCATAACTGTTTGTTGATCTATTTACTGCACCTTGTGGATCAATTCTGAGCCATGCTATTAGTCTCTGACATCTGTCTGTGTTGCTAAGCCAATTCTATAGTATATTCAGCCTAAAATAACTCCAATTGTACTGAAATTTGTTCTAACAGATTAAGTCAACTAGAATAGGTGATTTGACCTGTAAAGTCTATTCCAATTATTGTGAAAGTAGCATATCTGTTGACACTTGATGCCAGACTATGGATCCATATTTCCACAAGGGAGAGGTGGATGCTTTGGGTTGTATACTAAGTCAATTCATCTGCTAAAAAAGGAAAATGAATGATCCTTTAAAAATTAGGAGAGAAAACTTCAGAGAAACTGTGGTTGAAAGCTAGAATAAAGTGGGATTTACCATGTCCCCAAGACCTCTCAGTAGCTCAAGAAGTGGTAAGTTCAGAGAAATTGAAACTGATGTGCTCTTATTGCAAAGAACGAGGCAAAAGTCTAAGCAGGAGCTTTTGTGTTTTTTATGTTCTGTTTAATTTTAATGTTCTTATTACTTTATACAAGATAGTAAATTGCGTTTCCTATCAGTTCTCATTCAAACATTCAAACCTCAGGTTGCACATGAAGATTTTTTTTTCTTTTAAATTTAGTGTAATGTGGACTGGACAATATTTGAGATTCTTTCTAATTTCATGCCAGAGAATCCAAGATATTTGTAGCAGACCAGAACCATCTTGTGGTTCACCTGGAGCATTGCAAAAAAAATTGTTAATTTCTTTTAAGCCACTGTTTCCCCATGTTCTGGACAGCTTTTAAAATTTATCTTTTTCTACACTGAATTCTTGCCTCTTAAATATTTTACATTTCATTATTTTATATTATATTTTATTTTTTTAAAAAGTTTGTTTTGATCTCTGCTGAGACTAGTGAACCTCTAAAGGATGGACAGAAGGACTGAATGAAAGGGAGACTTCATTATCTTGCAGGGTGTTGTTAATTAAGTGGTGGTCCCTGGAATCATCCACTCTATCAAATGAGGAGAGTTAGCTGGTTTTCAGCTGCACCCAGTGATTTAAACAGCTTTAGACTGTTATTGTGCATTAAGATATCATCCCTGGACACGTCTATGAAGATTCTCAATCACCCAGGTCACGGTTGTCCCAAAGGTGCTTTTCCAAAAAGTAACTGGACTTCCTTGATTTTTCCTTGAAAATGTTTCACTTCTCATCCAAGAACTTCAAAACTGAAGAAGCTTCTTGGATGAGAAGTAAACATTTTCAAGGAAAAAAACCAAGAAAGCCCAGTTGCTTTGGAAAAGCACCTTAGGGACATCCTTGGATATCATATTTAAAAATAAAAATAATATAAAAAAAACAAAAATTAGAAATATAGAAAGCTACCTTATATTGAGTTAAACCACTGATCCATCTAGCTCAGTAAAAACAAATGAAAAAAATAAAGGGTCTGGATCAAGCCTCTAACCAGGCCTGCCGATTTAGTCCAGATCCTAGCCAAACCTGGAAAGGAGGGTGAGAACGCTCTGTCAACATCTTTCTCCCCAACTGCTGTTCCATTAACTTGTCTAGTACCTTTTGAAAAATCATCTTATCTGGTGGAAATCACCAGATCTGACAGTAGCCAGTTCTATAGTTTAGCTACACATTTTGTAAAGAAATATTTATGTTTACCAGAAGAAACAATCAGACAAAAGAGGCAGAGGCATCCAATAGCTTAGCAGTCAAAAGAAGAAACTTAGCATTGGAAGAAATAGCCATCTAGTTCAGTTCCAATCCAGGAGAAAGACACTGGAAACATGGAGGCTGATTGGAAATATAGTTTAATGGTGAAGCAGAAACATAAGGATGGTTCTAAGCAGCTTACCACATGGAGAACTGAATCAGCAGCTCCTTGGGCAGTGTGAACTTTCTGGGTTGGTGCAGAAAGAACATTCTTTGTTGTGCTTTTTTGATGACGTTTTTGATGTTAGGTGTCCATTTTAAGTCTTGAGATATGATAGAACCTAGAAACTTGAACATCGCTACTGTTGATACTGTGTTGTCTAGTATTGTAAGAGGTGGTAGTATAGGAGGGTTTCTCCTAAAAGATTGTTCCGGTTGCACCACAAAGCTAGTTGTTCAACCTCCCATCTGTATGCAGATTCATTGTTATCTGGAAATTGTTATCTGAAAACAACAAAATACCTTATCCCACCAGACTTGAAATCCTAGGCTTAGAAAACTTAGAACTCCGTCGCCTTTGACAAGACCTAAGTTTAACTCATAGAATCATCTATTGTAATGTCCTTCCTGTTAAAGACTACTTCAGCTTTAATTGCAATAATACAAGAGCAATCAATAGATTTAAACTTAATGTTAACCGCTTTAATCTAGATTGCAGGAAATATGACTTCTGTAACAGAATCATCAGTGCTTGGAACACTTTTCCTGACTCTGTGGTCTCTTCCCATAATCCCAAAAGCTTTAACCAAAAAACTTTCTACTATTGACCTCACCCCATTCCTAAGAGGACCATAAGGGGTGTGCATAAGAGCACAAACGTGCTTACCGTTCCTGCCCTATTTTTTTTCTTTTTCTTCTTCTTATATATATATATATGCTTATACCTCCTAATATTTCCTCATATATATGTTTATATACTATATAATCTTTTTGTGTGATGCTTATATATATTGTTGTGACAAATAAATAAAAATAAACTGTTGTATCATCTGCAAACTTTAACAGAGGGATCTTTTGAGATGCAGTCGTTGGTAAATAGAGAGAAGAGAAGTGGAGACAGCACACAGCCCTGGAGGGCTCCTGTGCTAATTGTACAGGTATCTGATATGATTTTGCCTAGCTTCACCTGCTGCTTCCTGTCTGTGGGGAGGCTTATGATCCATTTACAAGTGTGGTCAGGTACAACTAGCTGATTTAGTTTAGTTTAGTTTAGTTTAGTTTAGTTTAGTTTAACTAAAGTTTTATCATCTTCTCTTAACTAAAGTTTAATTGATAAGATGATAAGTTACTAAACTTACTTAAACTTCTTGTGATGAAAGGGGAAATCATCTCTTTATACATTTCATTTTTTAATCTTTGTAAGCTGCCAGAGTCATTGAGAGTGAGTCGGTGCAGCCGTATGCATTTTCTTTAACAAATAAGTAATAATAATTTTTTCTTTACTATATTCTAATTTTTCTTTTCTGTTTTTATTTCTATTTTTTCTTTTCTGCATCTTCAATTTTTTATTCTTTTATTTTTTTAACCTTGTATTATTATATTAGTATTTGTAATTTTTATTAAAAATATATTTTAAAAAACAATGTCATGTGATCCTTTCTGCTCTTTTTCCATTTATCATTTATATGTGATAACCAGAAGTGTTCCACTCCAGTTATAATCTCAGCATATATAAAATAAGAGCAGTATTATAATAGCAGTTTTATTTTAGTGCCCTCCTCAACCATTTCAAGCGTGGAATTTACTTTCTTGCAGCAGCCTCACTTTTTTTCCCCTATAAAATTTCATGGAGCAGTCACTCTAAAATCGTTTTGCATTACCTTGTGTTTATTTACATTAAATTGCATTTGCCATTTAAATCCCTTTCTGCCAAAGAGAAAGTCCAAATATTCAATATCTTTCGAACTCTTGACATCCTATTGTATCTATGAGTATGTATGCCTGTGTGTGTGTGTGTGTGTGTGTGTGTGTGTGTGTGTGTGTGTTTCTGTGTGTGCATGCACATGTACACCTGTGCACATGTAGACACACTAAGCTAGATGACTTATCATTTTATTTCTCTCTTTAATCCCTCTTCAAAATGCAGAGTTAGGATGATTTTTCAGGTTTTGGATCAGATGCAGATCTAAAAACAGTTGTTCTTTCTTTTGAAATCAGCATTTTATATTTAAGTGTTTGGAAATCCTTTGGGAGCTGCCTAAGGAGAGCCCTCTGGAATCAGGCAATTTGCTGAGTTGTGGTTTCCACTTATTTTGCATTGTAGATGGAAGTGGGAATGGGGAAAGGATCTTTTGCTATTTAATCAGGGCTTTGCTATTTTCATCAGCTTACTGGAAGGAATGTTCCCAATACTTTTGTTTCTTTGTGTTAAGCCCATTCTAATTGTCAATTTTGATGTCCTGGTTTTGGGGGAGACTAGGAAGACCTGGGGGGAGGGGGGAGGATTTGATTTCCTTTCCACAATATCATTTAGGTATTGTGGGAAAGAAATCAAATATTGAGGTTTAATTCATCAATTTGGTTCATCAATTCAACTCTTGTTATCTCTGGAGTTTTTTTCCCCCTTTTGCTTGATCCATGTCCCGTGATATCTCATGGCAATGGTTGTTTCTGGTTTGAGGCAAGATTGCTTACTCAGGGCTACCACACCTGGGCTAAAAATGTGGACATTCATGAAATGCAGAAAGTTTTGCAGAAGGTGCTACATTTTTGTGGCCCTCTACTGGTTGTGTGCATTTGTGCACTCCAGATAGATATGGAAGAATAACTTTTGCTATGAAAGATGATGTGTTGTGTTAATGAGTGAACCTCTGTCCCCTTCCAGATCTAAATCTGTTGAATATAAGATCATTATAATTAGGCATGCCATAACTGGATGACAAGGAAGAATTTAATTTTTCTGTATCTCTTTTTTGCCATTTAGTGACCCTCCTGATTTTGCAGTCCAGGTATGATATACTTATGTGCAATAGACCACCCTAAGTTAAGTTGCATTTTCAGCTGGCAAGTTATGGGCACTTCCATCCCAGCTGCCTTCTTTCATCCCTGGGAAAAGTAAAAGGGAAATGCTTATTTATTTATTTTCTTCTCAGAGCTCAGAAATACAGAACTTAAGAAATCTTGCCCAGGTCCTGAAAAAGAAGGTGTTGGAAGAAATGTCCACCTGGGTTCAGTTCCAAGTGGGGAGAAAGACACTAGAAACATGGAAGCTGTTTGGAAAGATGGTTTAATGGTGGACAGGACCACATGCAGTGGTGGGATTCAAGTAATTTAACAACCAGTTCTCTGCCCTAATGATTTCTTCCAACAACCAGTTTGCCAGACTGCTCAGAAAGTTAACAACCGGTTCTCCCGAAATGGTGCGAACTGGCTGAATCCCACCACTGACCACATGGTTTGAGGTCCTGGGCAAAGAAGAGAACATGGAGTGGAGAGACGGATACATTTATACACTTTCTTGGGCCCCACCTGTTCCTGTACAAGAAATGTATCCCATTGGCTGTCAGACTCCCAGGGGGCGGGGGTCTTAGTTAACTTTGTAGGCTATCTGTGTCCCAGGCCTGGTTAAATCTTGCTGGGTGATGATGTAATGAAAAAACTTTGGGCAATTCCTATTATGGCTTAATGGCTTTGTCCTGGTTTGGATCTTGTGTGAAGGCTAATCCTACCATGTCCTGAGGACCATGTCTTTTCTGTTGTAGATGAGCTGGCCCAGCCTTTTGTCTTGTAAATAACCAAAGTATCCGCTGGGGGCAGGGAGCTGGGGCTGAATTTCTGTCTTAAGATTTCTATTTCTCTTTTAGGGGAAATATTTTGTCTTTCTAATATTTCCTAGAATATTTCATTTTTCTAGGAGGGGAGGTGGGTGCTAACTTCCTACAACGGACCAGTGCAATCATGCTCTCTTGGGAAAGTCCCTTACTGAAGTCAAATCTCAGAAGTAAAAATTATTTGAAAAATTTAAATAAATAGAATAGAATAGAACTTTTTATTGGCCAAGTGTGATTGGACACACAAGGAATTTGTCTTGGTGCATATGCTCTCAGTGTACATAAAAGAAAAGATACGTTCATCAAGGTACAACATTTACAACACAATTGATGATCAATATATCAATATAAATTATAAGGATTGCCAGCAACAAGTTATAGTCATACAGTCATAAGTGGAAAGAGATTGGTGATGGGAACTATGAAACAATTAATAGTAGTGCAGATTCAGTAAGGAGAGAACTCAACAATAGCACAGACATCCAAGTTGCCAAATTACTAATTAGCTAATAGGTAATTTACTAGCTGCTTTCAGGACATACTCAGAATGTGTTGCATCTTTTATTTTCTTTGCACTAACCTCAGTTTTTAGAGAAAGTGGAGGATAACTAGAAAGCAGCCTCTTTGGGGAGACCAGCTGTTGCTTTCTCCTGCCAAGCAAAGTGCTCCATTCCTGATTCCAGAATCTAGCTAGCAAATCAGAAATTATCCAGCAGTGAATCCCTCCTAAGTTTTTTACCAGAGGTGTTTTTTTTGGGGGGGGGGAGGAATAAAATCTGGATTCTGTCTTTTCAGGCCTTCCAGAATGAGATCCCCAGATTACAGAAGAAAGTATATTTATTTTGGTTAATGGACTGCTGGAAGAAATATCCATCTGGGTTCAGTTCCAAGTGGGGACAAAGACACTGGAAACATGGAGGCTGCTTGGAAAGATGGTTTAATAGTGGTCAGGATCACATGGCTTGAGTTCATGAACAGAAAAGGGCTGAGATCCTGTGCACTCCCTGGCTTTATGCTTTCTCTGAGCTTTGAATTTCCTGGGGCACAAGAAGAGTACCTTGATTGGTTGTCAGACTCCCAGGGGGTGGGGGTCTTAGCTAACATTGTAGGTTGTCTCTCAAGCTTGCCTGAGCCTTGCCATGTGGTGAGTTTCTGTTCTATTGTGTTGCAAATGATGGTCATTGACAAAGGTGGGGGGATTGAGTGAGCTTGGCTGAAGCCTTAATTGCCCATTGACAAAGGTGGGGAGAATGAGTTTCTACCTCTGACCCATTGACAAAGGTGGGGGGGGGAATGAGTGAGCTTGGTTGAGGCTTTAATGGCCCATTGACAAAGGTGGGGGGTGGCAGGAAGTTGCAGGGAGCTGCTTTGTCTTTAAAACATGTTTCTCCATTTCTCATCCAGGGAAATATATTCTGCCTTTTAAATATTTTCAAAAATATTTCATTCTTCTAGGAGGGGGGTGGGTGCTAAATTCCTACAGGACAGCCTGCATTTAGACAGGTTCACCTAGGGGCTCTGATGTACTGCATATAAGGTATGTTTCATCTGGGCAAGCTTTTTCAGAGGATCTATTTTTCATTGAAAGGTCATTATGCGGAAGTTTAAAGAGATCAGGAATGTATAAACCCATCTCTGTTCTGCTACTCCCACACCAACATAGCCACCAATTATATTGATGTTAAAATCCCCTCCCCAGGGAATTCAGAAGGAGATTTGTGCTCAAAGGCACACGCCTTCTGAAAAGATAAGCACAGATCCTCTGCAACCTAGCAACACCCAAAAGGTTACCTAGGTAGAGTGATGACTATAAATCATCTTTGGAAATGGGGGTGGGGATGGCAGGGAGAGAGGACTATTTTCATTCAAATTGTAGGAGTCAGTGATCCTTTGGTTAATCACCTGGTCTTGTTGATCAAATGTTTACCATTTGAGTACTTCTGCTGTTTACAAAAGTTAATCTAATCATGTGCTGTAGCAGGCTTTCACCTTGGTTCTACTTTGTCCAGGAGGTTATTATAACTACAGGTAACTCTTCAGCCTGCATGATCATTGTCCATTTCTAGACTAGCATGCTGTTTCCTAAGAACTGTACAACTGATCTGGAATTCATTTTGATTCTTGAGATTCCTACTTAGCACTATCTCTCTCTCTCTCTTTTTCTTTTTAGAACTTCCCTTATGTTTTAAGATCCAGAGTTCTTGTCTCTTTAGCACTTTTGGTTGCTTTGCTACTGCAAGATATAAAATGTTTTCCATTGCTTTTCCCTGAAGAAGGATTATTTAGTCTCAAAGCCAGATTTAATGAAGGTCTAAGGTCTAAAGGGGAAGGAAATATTACTACCTAAGAGTTAAGAGTGAATGTAACCACTGGATAATTGCAGCTCTATTTTTAATTAAGTGTTTTTGCCTTGCATAAAATTTGAGTCTAAATTCAAGATTCTACTTGCACACAATAATCTTGCCCAACAGCTGGGAAATTTAAGTTCTTTTGCCATCCATCTTCTCTAGGACAGGTAAGTATATTTTATTCTTGTTCTCTCTCTTTGAAAATATTTAGTTTTACCCATTTATATTCTTTTGTTTTGCACTTGCAGTGTGTTTTCCTTGGAATTGAACAAAGTATCAAACTCTTGGGTTTTTTAGGGCCACCTTCTCATCCAAATTTGGTATCTGTCATTCTCTCCAACCTTTCTTTCTTGGGTTATTTATAATTAGCATGCCTATTCATGTGCTATCTATGGGCCTACTAAAGAACCTTTTCCACCACTCCCCCTCTGTTTCCTGAGTTGTTGCTTCTCCATGTCATGTAATCCTGAGTGTATGAGAATCAAGCTAATGCTGTTGCGCCATATATAGGTGTGGTTGTATGTGGGAAATAAATCAGTTTCCCTTTAAAATAAACATAGTACGAAGTGGGTGACCTTGTCATTGCTGGCAACATTCAGTTTCCTTTGCACTCATGTCTGAAAGTTTGCTGGTGAAGACACGTACCTAGGAAGCTTGCTCGGAAATAGCTTTGAGAGCATTTGTACCATAGAAAACAAGACAAGAATCTAATAAATGAGCAACAATTTCTTCACATTGTACAGACGTTTGGAACTATTATTCCATCACTCAGAATGGAAATAATGGGAGTTTTCTTTCGATGCATCCAGAAGCAACTAAGTAACTATGGGGGAAGGCCCTCCTTTCTTCATTTTCTTGAACCAGTACAGGGGCCATAAAGAGGTAGAGAGGAAGGACAATGAAAATATTTCTTCAAAGATGCCTTCAGCTGAGTTCTAGAGTTACCAAATCTGGGCAACCAAATCCAGGATAATCATGAAGCAACAGCAAAGAAGTTGATGGCATTTGATGGCTGTCTAATTGTGATCCAGAGTTTGGCAACCTGGCTATTATATCCTGTCTTGGCATTCCTTTGAAGGAAAAGTACAAACTTTGCTAATTTGAGGGGGAAAGCCCTACAAAAATCAAAAGAATCCTATTAGCTTCCTTAAATATTGAACCAGGGTTGGGAGAATCTTTTTATCTCACAATAGATAAAAACATGTCACCTACAGCATGTGTCTTTTTACTTTTTTTTTTTAAATGTATCCTCTATTATAATTGTTCAGTACAGGTAGTTCTCAACTTACAACAAACAGTTCGTTTAGTGACTATTCAAAGTTACAACATTACTAAAAAAAGTGACTTATGACGTTACCCCACGTACAACTGTTGCAGCATCTCCGCAGTCACGTCAGGAGTGAAATCCAGCAGGTTCTGACAGGTTCTGGAGAACCGGTAGTGGCAATTTTGAGTAGTTCAGAGAACTGGCAAATACTACCTCTGGCTGGCCTCACAGTAGGGTGGGAATGGAGATTTTGCAATATCCTTCCCCCAGGAGTGGGGAGGGAATGGTGATTTTGCAATATCCTTCCCCTGCCACGCCCACCAAGCCACACCACAGCCAAGCCACACTCACAGAACCGGTAGTAAAAAAATTCGAATTCCACCTCTGAGTCATGTGATAAAAATCCAGACACTCAGCAACTGACTCATATTTACAAAGATTGCATTGTCCCGGGGTCATGTGATCCGCTTTTGCGACTTTCTGACAAGCAAAGTCAATGGGGAAGCCAGATTCACTTTACAACGATGTCACTAACTTAACAACCGCAGTGATTTACTTAGCTGTTGTAAAAAGACAAGACACAAGCCAGCTCCTGGGAAGGAAGGGTTTATTAATGCGCAGGTTCAGGGTACAGAACAAAGCTGAGGGTCTGAACAAAGTCAGGGGATTTCCAGTGTGGCTTTATATACGTTTCTGCCACGTATGAGCTGCGTATACATTGTTTAGCATGTTATATTCCATATATGGTTATAATTCCAAGAACTAAATATTGGGGAACTGATACCAGACATAAGGGAGGAAACACAATATGTTTATAACGATATTAGGATGCAGAAAAGTCAAAATGGGGCAAAACTCCCTTAACAAATGTCTCACTTAGCAACAGACATTTTGGACTCAGTCGTGGTCATAAGTCGAGGATTACCTGTAATTATAGTTCCAAAGAGGCAGTGCCAATCTGATTGTTTTTTGCTGCTGCTGCTACTGCTTCTGCTGCCTTGCAAAAGAAACCTGAGGAACGTGGAATTTGGCTTCTACAACTGAATGCTTGTTCTATGGTCAAAGCCAGATTTTTTTTTCTTGCCCTCTCAGTGTTCCAATCTCTTGTATCTTGAGTGTCATTTCAGAATCAGATTTCTCCTTTGGAAGAAAAAAAAAAGCTTCCTCTCTTGTTTTCTACAAATGTGATTGAAACTAGAAACTGACAGCCCAATGTATTAACAAATACATTCCGGAGCAAAGAAAAAGTATGAAAACAGGTCAGCACCCAAAGCCTGAATTAAACATACATTCATTGTCATTTTTTCCCATCCCATCCCATTTGTTTTTATTTTGAAAATGTTCATTAAGAAGTAACTTTTATAACCTGTCACATAGATATAAGCTCTGTTCATAAATGAGCATCGGAAGGAACACAATATGCAAATATTATGCTTGAATTAAAACGAGCTGGGTTGCCACTTGATATTTGACGAGTGAGGCAACTTATTCCACAAACATCTGAGTCCGTTTTTTGCTCATAACAATGAGAACTATTGAGCTAATGCACGCCATCACGTTCAATTCATTCTGAAACTATAATTCACATTCACATTCACATTCCTGCTTTTCCATGGGCTTCTAAGTCCTGGTGGGGAAACCCATTTGATTGATTCTCTTGAAGTATCAAGGCTGTGATAAGATAATTCTGACTCACAATGAAAGTTGGATATGTAAAAGATTTGACTTTAAATACAGCTTGATTTAAGTGTGATTACGGCACTTTATCCACAGAATGACTCTGAAAAGTGGGATGTACAATGAAACTGAAACGGGCTTTAGACTCAACAGTAATATGAAGCTACTTTATTCACCCAGCAATTTTGGTGCATTGAATATTTATTGGTAGCAATTGTTCTAAACATGAGCAAGTTTTCAGATTTTACTGAATACATTCCTATCTGTTTTCTATTCCATTGGTTTCACCCAGCCTCCTATTTACTCTTTTAAAATGGATAAGTGCCTACCGTTCCTGTCCTATTGTTCCCTTTATTATATCTAACTAATATAGCTAATGCATATTCTTTACATATATATATATATATATATATATATATATATATATATATATATATATATATATATATATATATATATATATATATATATATATATATATATATATATATATATATATATATATATATATATATGTCTTTGGTTGTTCGGTTTTCTCCGTGTAAAATTGGAAGTGTCTTGGCGGACGTTTAAGTCTCATTACGTCATCTTCAGGCTTCAGCTTGTTCTGGAGCAATGTGTGATCGCAGCTGTTTCTTCCTTTTAACTGCTAGTGGGGGTTTGAACTGATTGGGTGGGAGCTTGGCTGTGCTCTGATTGGATGGGGGTTTTTCTGTGCTCTGATTGGATGGGGGTGTGTCCTGTGTTGGTGGGGGCTTGGTTGTGCTCAGTCTAGTCTGTGCTGCAGGGGGATTTGAGCTGGTGAGCTGCATAGCTGTTGTTTGGCTTTGTGGTCGTGCTACATCTTCATAGTGGGTGTCAGTCTGCTGCATGAATGGATTGGAGGGGTTTGAAATTGATATTGACTTTAAAAAGACCAGAACTATCGCCAAAACTGAACACTTTAACAACAGAATAATCAGAGAAGCCATTGAGATAGAAAAACGCCCACACAGCATGAACAAACGAGATGACACCTCCCGCCTACCAGCCATTTGGAAACCTGCCCTTATTGACAAACGAGTCCCTAACACGAGGAATGACACCAGACCCACACTCACAAGGTCCACACAAGATGTCCCACCATACATCCACCCAGAAAGCAGACCCAAACCCACACTGATCAGGAAGCACGACCAAGGACCAGAAGCCAGACCGCAGCTGCAACATTAGCCATTTCAAACCCTCCAATCCATACATGCAGCAGACTGACACCCACTATGAAGATGTAGCACGACCACAAAGCCAAACAACAGCTATGCAGCTCACCAGCTCAAATCCCCTGCAGCACAGACTAGACTGAGCACAACCAAGCCCCCATCAACACAGGACACACCCCAGCCAATCAGAGCACAGAAAAACCCGAACAACCAAAGACCTATATACAAACACCGTGAAAACCTCAGAAAACAAATATTGCACCTCTACGGGAGAAAACCCGAACAACCAAAGACCTATATACAAACACCGTGAAAACCTCAGAAAACAAATATTGCACCTCTACGGGAGAAATCCACCATCTGACCAGGACCTATGAAAACTAGAAGTCCAAAGAGCTTCCATTTTATGTGACCTCGCATTCCTATGAAACTGCCGCGATCAAAATTTAATCCCCAAATGCTTCCAATTGAAATTCCACTCCAACTCTGCAGCCACCAAGCATCCTAAAAAGAACAGAATTGGCCTTAATCAGAAATGAACTTCACACAAAAGATTCCTCCTAGATCAAATCAACAAAGATCTCCTCACACTTCACCTCAAACTCAGCAACAAGATGCACCCTGCACTTTGGGACAAATCCAAACAACTTGCCGTCTGGAGAGCCGAAACACAGACCACCCTCAAGACAGACACGCACACCAACAAACTCCGAAGACTACAAAAACGCCAGAAACAAACCCCTCCATCCTCACAGCAACACATGAAACAAACCCCTCCAATCCATTCATGCAGCAGACTGACACCCACTATGAAGATGTAGCACGACCACAAAGCCAAACAACAGCTATGCAGCTCACCAGCTCAAATCCCCTGCAGCACAGACTAGACTGAGCACAACCAAGCCCCCATCAACACAGGACACACCCCAGCCAATCAGAGCACAGAAAAACCCCATCCAATCAGAGCACAGCCAAGCTCCCACCCAATCAGTTCAAACCCCACTAGCAGTTAAAAGGAAGAAACAGCTGCGATCACACATTGCTCCCAGAAGCACGGTTGAAGCCTGAAGATGACGAATGAGACTTCGTCGAAACGTCGCCAAGACACTTCCAATTTTACACGGAGAAAACCCAACAACCAAAGACCTATATACAAACACCGTGAAAACCTCAGAAAACAAATATTGCACCTCTACGGGAGAAATCCACCATCTGACCAGGACCTATGAAAACTAGAAGTCCAAAGAGCTTCCATTTTATGTGACCTCGCATTCCTATGAAACTGCCGCGATCAAAATTTAATCCCCAAATGCTTCCAATTGAAATTCCACTCCAACTCTGCAGCCACCAAGCATCCTAAAAAGAACAGAATTGGCCTTAATCAGAAATGAACTTCACACAAAAAGATTCCTCCTAGATCAAATCAACAAAGATCTCCTCACACTTCACCTCAAACTCAGCAACAAGATGCACCCTGCACTTTGGGACAAATCCAAACAACTTGCCGTCTGGAGGGCCGAAACACAGACCACCCTCAAGACAGACACGCACACCAACAAACTCCGAAGACTACAAGAACGCCAGAAACAAACCCCTCCACCCTCACAGCAACACATGAAACAAACAGTGCATAACATCTCAGATAGGATCCTCACCAAAGCTGAAACCGATGTCCTTTCCAAAGGATTCAACTTTGCAGTCACTCCCAAATACATCCCCACTGAGACCATTATATGCGGAGTTGAAACCAGCCTGACCAAAATCAACCCCGATGACGCTAACAAAATCAGACTCGAGATCTCCAACATCCTCTGCACCAGCAAGCCACCCAAAAGCAACTTACCCAAAGAGGAACAGACAGCACTACTTAACCTGAAAAAAGATACCAGCATAATAATCCTACCAGCAGACAAGGGCAACGCCACGGTGGTTATGAACACATCTGACTACCAAACCAAATTAACCAACCTACTCCAAGACCCTGCATACAAGCCCCTAAACACAGACCCCACCACCTACCTCGAAAAACCACTAGATCCAAAATAAAAGCCTCCCCATCAGCGAAGAAATCCAACAAAGAATCATTCCCAGAGAGAAATCATCCAGATGCCCTAAGCTCTATGGCCTCCCCAAGATACACAAAGAAGGAACCCCACTCAGACCCATAGTCAGCTCCATAGGCTCACCTCTACAAAACCTAGCCAAATTTCTCGCCAAACAACTACAGCCCTATGCAGAATCCATCACCTCACGTAAAAACTCATTCCAGTTCATAGAGATCATAAAGAAACAAAACTTACAGCCCAGCGACCTACCGTGAGCTTTGATGTCATATCCCTCTTCACCCAAGTGCCAATCAAAGAAGCCTTGACAGCTATCCAAAACAAATATAACCCCCCCAAGCACATCCTAGATCTGACCAACCACTGCCTATCCAACACATACTTCATCTATAATGGACAAAAATACAAACAAGTAGAAGGAGCACCCATGGGATCACCCCTCTCACCTGTCATTGCCAATCTCTACATGGAACACTTTGAAACCCAAGCTCTAGAAAAATCTGATCACAAACCCAAACTCTGGCTCAGATATGTAGACGACACCTTCATAATCTGGCCACACGGGAAAGAAAAACTTGACAACTTCCTCACACACCTCAATAGCCTACACCCCAAAATACAGTTCACCATGGAAACAGAGGCTAACAACCAACTTCCCTTCCTAGATGTCTTAATCTACAGGAAACCCAATGGCTCCCTAGGACACACCATCTACCAGAAGAAAACACACACAAACCGCTATCTGCACGCACTCTCACACCACCACCCAGCACAGATCAACTCCGTAGCCAAGACACTCATCTCCAGAACAAAATGCTTAGCTGATGAACAACACCTAAAAACCGAACTAGACACTCTCACTAACGTACTAACATCCAATGGATTCCAAAGAAATAAGATTACCAAACTAATCCAAAAAGAACCCCCCACTAAAATCCAAGACAGAGAACAAGAAAATGGCACAGCCCTCCTCCCATATATAAAAGGCACCACAGACAGAATCAGCAAGATCCTCCACAAACACAACATCAAGACAGCATTCTGCACAAACAGAAAAATATCCACCATCCTAAGAAACCCCAAAGACAAAATTGAGTTAGAAAATCAAGGAGTATATGAAATCCCATGCACCGCCTGCCCCACCACATACATTGGACAAACCAACAGAAGAATAAGTGCACTCATTGAAGAACACAAGAACTCATTCAAAAAAGAGGAACCAACTTCTTCCCTGGTCCAACACTTTAAAGTCACAGGACATGATATTGACTTTAAAAAGACCAGAACTATCGCCAAAACTGAACACTTTAACAACAGAATAATCAGAGAAGCCATTGAGATAGAAAACGCCCACACAGCATGAACAAACGAGATGACACCTCCGCCTACCAGCCATTTGAAACCCGCCCTTATTGACAAACGAGTCCCTAACACGAGGAATGACACCAGACCCACACTCACAAGGTCCACACAGGATGTCACCACCGCACATCCACCCAGAAAGCAGACCCAAACCCACACTGATCATGAAGCACGACCAAGGACCAGAAGCCAGACCGCAGCTGCAACATTAGCCATTTCAAACCCCTCCAATCCATTCATGCAGCAGACTGACACCCACTATGAAGATGTAGCACGACCACAAAGCCAAACAACAGCTATGCAGCTCACCAGCTCAAATCCCCCTGCAGCACAGACTAGACTGAGCACAACCAAGCCCCCACCAACACAGGACACACCCCCAGCCAATCAGAGCACAGAAAAACCCCATCCAATCAGAGCACAGCCAAGCTCCCACCCAATCAGTTCAAACCCCCACTAGCAGTTAAAAGGAAGAAACAGCTGCGATCACACATTGCTCCCAGAAGCACGGTTGAAGCCTGAAGATGACGAATGAGACTTCGTCGAAACGTCGCCAAGACACTTACAATTTTACACGGGAGAAAACCTGAACAACCAAAGACATATATATATATATATATATATATATATATATATATATATATATATATATATATATATATATATATATATATATATATATATATTCATGATATGTTTTTTACTTATGACAATGTTTATGTATACTGTTATGACAAAATTAAATAAAAAAAAAACTCAAGCAACACACCTCTTGATAACTTATTTGGTATCTGGAAATGCAGCCCTTCCTTCTGTATAGACTCTCAGATCTGAACGTCAGAGAGAAATGCAATGCTGGTCCTTAAACCACCCTGTAAACCTTTATTTTGATTTCAGTATTATTTAAGGATTAAAAATAATACTTAACATAAAACTATTTTTCCTAGAAATGCTTGGACTGGATCAGTTCCAGATTGGAAATCATCCAGACCATTTGGATTTTTTTCTGGACACTCATAGAGTTGTTAAAATCATACAAGTATGAGAGTCCTGGATTACATCCCACTTGGAAATTGTACATAAGCTTGACTTAAGAGTGCACAGCTGCCCCCGCCAACAAGTCTTGAGCCGAGAGGCCAAAAAGCAAATACTAATCTTGAAGGGTTAGATGATTAAATACATAGGAAGTAACCATATCAACCATATTTAATTTTAATTATATTTAATCAGACCCAGCTTTTATCCTGCAGTTTTTTATCATGGCCTTATCTTATTTACTTGTTGACTTTGGAATGCAGTCTTAGCACATCACTCAAAAGCTAAGAGCAGCCCTACTCAGTCTGAAAGAGGCTGCTTATGTCTTCATCAAACCATCTTGCTATGCAAAGGAGATACTCTAAGAAAGTTTCTTAGAAGGGTAATGAGAAGCCTCATTACCCTTCTTCAGGACTGTCTATGCTGCAGAACAAAAGAGCTCTCAATCAGAAACAAAGCAGGATGGGGAGGGGTCTCAGATAAGCCAAGCATCCAAAGTCAATTATAAGCCAGGTCAGAAAGCAGCCTGTGATTTGGATTTAACAACAAAGGCAAAACAAAAAACAAAAGTGGAATTCAAGGCAATTTCTTAAAAAAAACACCAGATACAAGAGAGATCAGACTAGTCAAGGAGCAAGGACTGAACCCAATGGACAAGTAATATTCTACCAGTAGCTGCTAAAAGTTGAAAACTGTTGAAGCCATTTTTGAGCCTTCATTATTGGGCACCAGATCATCTATCCACAGTTCCTTTTTACTGGTAACACCCTCATTTTGTGTAAGGATTTGCTCCAGTGGTGGGATTAAATTTTTTTACTACCGGTTCTGTGGGCGTGGCTTGGTGGGCGTGGCATGGCTTGGTGGGCGTGGCAGGGGAAGGATACTGTAAAATCTCCAGTCTTCCCCACTCCAGGGGAAGGATACTGCAAGATCCCCATTTCCTCCTGATCAGCTGGGACTCGGGAATAGATGGGGCGGGGCCAGTCAGAGGTGGTATTTACCGGTTCTCCGAACTACTCACAATTTCCGCTACTGGTTCTCTAGAACTGATAAGAACTTGCTGAAACCCACCTTTGATTTGCTCACAGAGACTCTTGTTTGTTAATTGTGCAATATGTCTTAAGAAGTTGGGCCTATACCTGCTCTGCTTTCTGGATTGAGTTTATTTTGTCTTTAAGGCTTCAAACCTGGAGCTGATCCTTCAGGGGGTCCAGAACATTCTGGAATGAGCTGCTAGTTGGGTGATTCTAACGCTAAAGATGAAATTTCTTTATCACATTCATACATTTCTCAGTGATTTGCTAATGAAATAAAGTCTGATTTGAGTCCTCTGCTGGCATAAATGTGTACAGTGCTTCCTAAATTTTCCTGTCCCATTTCATAGCCTTTCAGTCACTATTCTGCCAAATGCCTTCCCTGTGCTAACTAATCTACCTGTAGTTTTTGCATTTATTCTTACTACAAGCACTTGTCTCTTTGGAAAAACTGCATCTTCTAGTTGTCAGGGACAAAATCAGTCTCTCTATGTCAGGGCTGCCAAACTCACGACCCGCAGGCCAGATGTATCACGCACTGGCCACGCCAATGGCCAATTTAGCAAAGGGGGGGAAAGTCGCAATATATCACATGATGCCGCCATGATGATGCGAGTTTGACGCCCCTGCTCTATGCATTAAATAAATCACATAGGCATGTCATAAGAAAACAACACTAATATTTTAACCTTTTGCTAATTACACAATTTACATCTAACAATTTTTCAACATTCTGAAAACATGTTTCACTTCCTTTAGATCACTTTTTCATGGATACTTCCAGCTCCATTCTTTGAGATACCACTATATTCCCATGCAAATATCTCAAAACTCCTCTAGCATTCTCTCACTTTTCATCCCAAATCATTTCCATGCCTTTGTTCTTAATTCTAGTCATTCTACTGAGCCCACTTCATCTATTTCAAAAACATTTAAAAAAAATATTAATTAAAATCAAATTTTCTCCTCTTTTAACAGTTCTGTGTTAACTACATTCTTTGCATCTATCCTTTCCTTTATGGATAATTATACAATCTCTTTCTCTCATCCAATATTTCATAACAGTGTCTCTTTAATATGCATTTTATATGTATCTTTTTTATATGGTTGCCACAATATAAAAAGATGTTGAGACTTTAGAAAGAGTGCAAAGAAGAGCAACAAAGATGATTAGGGGCTGGAGGCTGAAACATATAACAGTTGCTGGAATTGGGTATATCTAGTGAAGTGAAATAAGGGACTAGGGGTAACATAATAGCAGTATTCCAATATTTAAGGGGCTGCCACAAAGAAGAAGGGGGTCAACCTATTCTCCAAACCTATTCTTCCCTAAAGGGAAGTCAAGAAGCACCTAATGGAAACTAACCAAGGGGAGAAGCAACCTAGAAATAAGGAGAAAATGCCTTATAGTTAGAACAATTAATCAATGGAACAACTTGCCTCCAGAAATTGTTGGTGCTCCAGCATTGGAGGTTTTTAATAAGTGATTGGACAACGATTTGAAATGGTATAAGGTTTCCTACCTGAGCATGGGGTTGGACTAGAAGACCTCCAACATCCCTTGCAATTCTGTTATTTTTGTCATCCAAATAATGGATTAAGTTTCTATATATTGGTTTACTATTCTACCAAATATTTCTTTCTCATATTTTCATATTACTTAGTGACATTGTGTCCCATAAGTGTTCCTTGCAGCTCCCACATTTTCTTTCCCTACCTCTATTTTCTATTCATTCCATTGAGAGATTAACTTGAGAGCCTCCGTGGTGCAGTGGTTAGAGTGCAGTACTGCAGGCTACTTCTACTGATTGCCGGCTGCCTGCAGTTCAAATCCTACCAGGCTCAAGGTTGACTCAGCCTTCCATCCTTCCAAGGTGGGTAAAATAAGGACCCAAATTGTTGGGGGCAATATGCTGACTCTGTAAAACCACTTAGAGAGGGCTGTAAAGCACTGTAAAGCAGTTTATAAGTCTAAGTGCTATTACTATTAATACCTTTTCATACAACACTCTGATTTTTTCCTCACTTCTTCTTTACTCCTTTGTACATTCTAAGTCACACTCTCCCACATTCCATGGTTATCTCCAGAGACAGCTCTATAGATTTTGGAGACCTCTCACCTTCCACCATAGCTTTGGTCAATCAAACTTTCAGGTAATGTTTTTCAGTAATGTGGAGGGGATATAGACTACATTATCAGCCTCACCTGCATCTGCACCACATCCAATATTCCCTGCTAATGCTAAGAGCAAAATATTCACATGAGTTCAATTATTGGCAGCTTTTCAGGTCTATGTTATTGGCAGCTTTTCAAGATGGTACGAATGCTAATACTACTTTTATTACCTCTGTTATAGCAACAGTCTGAAATTATGTACTTCCCCTTCCCTCCCTTTATTTTCCTGAGAAATAGGGAGAGTCTTGCCTGAGATGTTTATGCAGATTAAAGTTCTAACCATGACTCCATTTTCTTTCACCTGACTGTTGTAGTGGCTCTTCCTTCGGTTCATCAAGGTTATTCCTTCCCCCATTACAGTTATTCATTAAAGTCAGCTGATTTGGGGGGGAAATTCATTTGATTTTTTTTTTATTAAAGCATTACCCAGTCAAAATATGAGGCGAAATTAGTCTGGTAACAAATCTATGCTGACCTAATAGTTACTGTATTTTCAAGTCCCCAGACAAATCTCTACTGTTACATCTAGAATCTTTCCAAATATTGGTATCAGATTAACTGGCAATATTTCCTCAGGTCTTTCTTTTCCCCCTTTAAATTTGTGGTTATTTGTGATGATCATCATTGTTATTTTCATAGCCATCCTATCACTTTGTTGTTCCAATACCCTTGGATGCTATTCATCTAGCCCTGGAGGTTCAAACTCATTGAGTAAATAGTTATTTCTTTTCAACTTGCCCCTTCAATCACTCTTGTTTGCCCAATTTCCTGTAAAACATGTTGTGTTGTTAAAGAAGATTGAAACACCTGAATTAGATATATGATACAGATCTGTATCATCTTTTCTGCTAGTTTGGGCTGAATTTTTTTTAAAAAAATGGTTCACTATTTAAACCCTTTGGGGTAGCTGAATTTTAGTGAATAGAATAGAATAATAGAGTTGGAAGGGATCTTGGAGGTCTTCTAGTCCAACCCCCTGCTTAGGCAGGAAACCCTACACCACTTCAGACAAATAGTTATCCAACATCTTCTTTAGAACTTCCAGTGTTGGAGCATATTGGAGCATAGTGATGCAATTCTTTATTAAGACCACATTAAGTGGCCCTCCTAGTCCACTAGCCTGTTTCTCCCAGAAGATTGGTAAATGGGTAAGAATTTTCTTAGGAGCCAAAATCCACCCTAAGCCACAAGCTCATCCTTCTTTAAGAGGGTTGGTGGGTGGAAAATGCTTTCAATGTTTTGAGAAAAGAAACTATAACAAAATCTTAACCAGAATTTTTACATGTAATCCACAATATAACCATAATATATATTGAAAAAGTTGCATACTTCATTTAAATACAGCAGCACATAATATTCACTGAGGTAAACTTTCTTGTAGTTTTCACAGTAATACGTAGGATTTGTGTTTCGGCATGGGTAGACATTTCAATGACTTCCAAGGAGGATGGAACTTGCCAGAGTATTGATGAGAAATATTGGTGCTTCTTTGGAATAATCATGTCTGCAGTTTAGAAAGAGATAGTTCACCCATGCCTGTCCTCTTTGAAGAACAATATATGTCATTACTGTCACTCTTGCTGCCTAGACACTTAACCAGGAGCAGCCCTAGAAGTCAAAAATAATTACTTTCAGGTTAGAAGGGGAGCTGTCCAGCAGGAAGCTGATTGGGGAAATTAATTTTATAAGGGCTTGATTCCAACTATAAGGGCTTGATTCCAACTAAGCAAGTGTTGTTCCTTCCCAGCTTGACACAATGGCTCTGATCCAGAACATTATTTCCTTTGAAAGTAAGTTTCAAAGGTAGCATCTGCTGAAGTGGTAGAATTCTTGGGCAGGATTAACATTTTCCAACTCCTTTTGATCTAGTTTTGGGGTCCGCCACCATTCCCAGATGATTTGGCCAGGACAGTAACAAACTACTATAGCCTAGCATTTATAAATACAGAACATATTTGTTGGTCCTAGCCAGACGCAAGTTTTGGTAATGCTGGCATGGAGTTCTGAGAGTTATAATTCCAAAACCTAGAAGGCATCAATTCTTGGAAAACTAAGTCTTCATGTGCTTACACAAAAGGAGAGAAAGAGAGGGAGGGAGGGAGGGAGGGAGGGAGGGAGAGAGAGAGAGAGAGAGAGAGAGAAATGAATTAAATGGCAGTATTTTTAATCCAAGTTAAAATAACAAACAAACACATTGAGCCAGCCAAAAATCTACTAGTATTCCCACAAAGCAGCAATATTTGCTTCTAATCTATTCCTTCATTCTTGACTGAAAAAAGGTATCTTATCTCCAATCTAAAAACCCAAAGGAGAGTTTATAACTAATAGGATTCTTTCACAAGTGCTTTCAACCAGATTATTCCTCTAATATCTGATTCACAGATAAGGAGGAAGTAAAAAAAAAAGAAACACAACCAAGCCTTGTATAATTAGAAACATTCCTTCAGTGGAAAGATATAATTCAGATGGTGCAAAAGATAAACATTGATTCAAGAGTGTCTTTTTCCACCCAGTTCTCCCTCCCTCAAAAATAAAAGGGGGGGGACCTGAGAGATAAGGATTTTTTTTTTGCTGCTGTTGATAAAAACGATCTAAGCAGATGTTGGGGGGTGGGAAGCCATAAAAAAAGATCATCTCAGCTAAGCCAGCTGTTGGGATAAGTTTAACTGCTCACTTCAGATGCTGCATTTTCTCCAAGCCATTTGCAGATGCAGAAAACAGAGAAAACACACAAGGCATAAAATAGTCAAAGCAGGAGCTTTTGACACTCATTTTTCCCCTCTCTCCCTCTCACTCACTCACCCACAAATACACACACACACACACACAGGAGGAGGAGGAGGAGGAGGGAGGGGAGGAGAGCGAAAAGTGAGCTCACATTCTCACATTGGTAAAGAGGCTGGTCTTGCAGTGCCTTTGAATATTCTACTTTTTGCCAGTTTCTCTTCCGAGTCATGCAGACACATACATGCTGAGCTGAAGGAAACCACAGCAATGGACTGCTCTAGAAGATCTGAAATCTGATCACACACCATCTCCCTCCCTAATTACCTCTATTACATATCTCGGTCTGTCTATATAGGAATCCACCCAGACCCAGGGAAGAAGGCAAGGGCTATATCAGCCACCCCATCACAACCCAACAGAGCACCTTATCTCTTCTTGCTGGACACACACACACACACACACACACACACAGAGAGAGAGAGAGAGAGAGAGAGAGAGACAAAACCCACCAGAGCAACAGATTCACACATCTTTTTATTCTCTTGGCTTCCTTGGAAGATTTTGCTGGCTGTTTTTCATGGAGAAAGTCCAAGGAGAAATGGAGATTGAGAGATGGGAAAGAAGCGAAGAGCTGTCAGATGCCGAAAGGAAGGTGATTCAAGAGACGTGGAGCAGAGTCTATGTGAACTGCGAGGATGTTGGGGTCTCCGTTCTGATCAGGTATTTACAATGGCCACAAGAAGCCAAATTTTGGTTCAAGGGACAGGGTGGGAAGCTATAACTGTTTCCTTCAGCGGATTAGCTGTGATTGGGAATTATTGCATTGCATTTCAATTTTCAACAGTTTGAGTAGCAAAGAGAGGAGAAAATACGCTCTGTATTTTAGCTTAGTTGGTGGCAATTGATATTTCAGCCAGAAAGGTCATCTCATTCTTTGTGTACAACTGGGGGATTTAGCAGGAAGGGATGGTTTTGGCTTAGCTCTTTGCTGATAGAAAAAGATATACATCATACTCCTGGGTTGGAAACACTGCAACTTATGAGCCAAGATAAATCCAAACAGGGCTGCTGAAGCTTGTCGGCACCATCTGCTCCTCAGCTGGGTGGCTGTATCAATGTAAAATATGAAGCTGAAGTTGTCTCTTGAGTCTGCCGTGAAGGTTAATAGCCAGGGGGTTGGTGTAAGGGAGGCAAACGGTGACAGATAAAAGATAATTGGATGCTTCACTCTGCTGGAAAGCTCTTGGCAAAATTGCCAGAGGGCAGTGGGTGGGGAAGGTAATAGGAATCTTAAGAAAGAAGCCAGGTGACTAAGTTTACACATGGCACTGAGCAATAATGTGGCTTGTTTCGCTTTGGCATAGTTCGGAGTATAAACCCAGTCTTTGTGGCTTGAAACCCATGATTTCTGACTTCGCATGTTGCAAGGCTTGCTTTAAAAAATCATGATTCAAACCATGGATTATTGTGATATGTGAATGTAACCTGTGTATTTATATGTCACCAGATAAGTGAAATAGAAAGCTAGTTTAAACTGAGATGGCCTATGAGTAGGATAATTTTCCAGGCTAATTTATTTTTCTATAGCCTACTGATCCTAGGTATTTTACTGGGCTCCACACACTACAAATAGCCCTTTGAAGAATCTTGTGTACAATGGCCATGCCCCTGTCAAAATTACCTTGAGAATCATTTCAAAATCTGACCTTGTTTCATGTTAACTCCTGCAGACTCTTCTGGAGATGTGTGGAAGGGGCTCTTTTTGCATTGGAAAAAGGAGGGGGGTTTTCCCTCCTTTTTTTCCCTCCTTATCAGGGTAAAAAGACTTATGCAAAGAGATAAAAACCAGGCTTGAAAGAAATAGTCACTGAACTGATCTGGACTTGAAACTATTCCCAACTATAAATTAGGTTTGGTTTGGTGGAGTGGGATTTGGACAGGAAAAACACATTTCCAATGTTATTGCTCCAATTTAATCCAACCCCCCAATTCCCATTTTTAAGTTTAAATAAACCTTAGGAACTCCAGTCGTAGCTTTCAGCTATTATACAAAGTTTGACTTAGAGACTATGTAAACTGGCATTGAAAAAGAAGTAAGATTCTTTCATTTTTAACAAGCATATTCTCCAACAAACTGTTAGGTCAGTTTATAGCAACTTCTCAGAGTTCTGAAGGAGGAAAAATACCTTGCAATCCAAGAACATCCAATTTGACTAGAGAGTAGAGAAGGTTTTAGATTTTGCAGCAATGAGGACATCCACAAATGTACTATGGTGGTATCTTCCCAGTTTTTCTTCAAGTTTCCCATCAGTTTTTCTGTGGAAAATTATACTGGTTTTGTTTTTCAGAAATTTTCAAGAACTAATTGTTTGAAAGCTGTTTAATGCAAATCGCATTGTCCCATTGGGACAACAGCAGGATTGTCAGTCGCATCTTTAGATATGCTTTCAGATCCTTTCTGGGTGGGTGGGATTGGAAGAATACATTTTCTTACAGATCTTCTGCTTTCTGAGGAAGTTAACCTAAATCTAAGACGTTTCATTTGTAATTATTTTAAAACATGTTCTTTGGGGAGGGGGAGACCTATTCCTTTTTTAAAACGCTTCTTGTATTCATTCCACAAAACATATTGAACATCCCTTGTGATAGTGCTAAGATTTGCAATCTTAACCAAGGCAAGGTAAGGCATATGTATTCCAGGGTATCCCTCAAACTTTAAGCAGCTGATCAGAATACTCAGAAAAGGAAGCAACAGCCCATAGACCTACAAATGAACCTCTTGAATTCACACCAAATGACTTTTTCCCCCCATTTGAATGGAACTTTCCTTATTTTATTCTTGAGTAAAAAATTGGGGTAAATCATCTATCAGGATAATTTTGTAGTGATTTTAATTTTAATTCCCCCATGCTGAATGATGAAGATCATGCAAGGGCATAACTTTTCCCTCAGTATGGCCCTAAATTTCAGATCATGGTTCCATTCTTGACTTGAATGTACAAAACTGTACATTTTTCCATTTATCTTCTATGTTCCTCAATAACCTCTGATTTTCTAAATGATTCTTTTTATAATAATCGTTTTATTTTTATTTGGTGATGTACTTAGCTAGTATACTGCATAAACGTGTGTGTGTGTGTGTGTGTGTGTGTGTGTGTGTGTGTGTGTGTGTGTGTGTGTGTGTGTGTGTGTGTGTGTGTGTGTGTGTGTGTGTGAGAGAGAGAGAGAGAGAGAGAGAGAGAGAGAGAGAGAGAGAAGCTGACAATGTATTTACCAGGTAGAAGTAGTCAAAAAAACAAAAGTATAAAGATCCAGGATGTTATGTGATACCTTTCTTTATAAAATATCAATTTTAGGAAGCTGGAACAAAATTAACCTTCTTACAGAGTTATACCTCATAATTACAGAAAAATTACAAAGATAACTTGTACAGTTATCTATTTTTTTTTATTTCATAGAACATGACTTTGTCCCATGATGATCTTTTGATCCATAAAGTACCAGATTTCTGATTTCTATATTTCTGTCAAACATTTGGTTTCCACTGAACCAAAGATCAACACTGATTATACAAAATGGATCTGGCAGGTCAGCTTCACTTTATGGAATGACAGGCTGAAGTTAAAGAGAGAGGAAAATGAATAAAACTAAACTAAACAAAATGCTCTCTGGAGATGGGTATAAGCAAAGCATTTATTCAGATTACTTCTTTGCTATGTATCTTGAACAATAAGAGAGGATGAAGTTTGCTGTTCTGTTAACATGGCCTGATGGTTCTAAATCAGGGCTGTCCAACCTGAGCAACTTTAAAACTTGTAGACTTAAAACTCCCATAATTCCTCAGACAGACAGACATTTATATTCTAAATGAATAGTGGGAAGAACACAACAAAAGTAGGAAACCTGTCTTTCTGTTTTCAGACTTTTCTGTTTTCCCTTGGTATGGGAAAGCAGATGTCAAGAAAAATGTCCGCAGGGGATCAGAAATCTCTTTGCTTTTCTGAATTATTTTTGCCCTCACAGAAGTCTCTTGCATTAACACAAACACACACACACAAACACATATACATACACAAACATTTTTTCTGCAAATGACTGGGGTAACACGTGTGTGTCAACCCTTTACATATGCAAATATTCATGCCAATATTCTGCCTGTACCACTATTGCCATTCAATTTTGCTGCCTTGGTGTGAAATATAAGCTCATTTGGAGAAGGGGAAGAAGAGCAAAGTTATTTCACCAAGTACATGCACCTAGTTTGTTCTGGAAAGTGCCAATTATAGCTCAGAAGAAATTTATTTATTTGTTTGTGATGTGTATTAGGCTTTGCCCATATATGGCCCAATTCAATTCTGATCACGTGTAGATACATTGGACAAACTGAGCTATTTGTGCATCAGTAAAACAAAACCTCACTGGGACTAATGCAGAGATGAATATCTGTATTCAAACCCCTAATTGGCTTTGGTTTTTATTCCTTCTCTTTTGACTTCTCTTGAACAACACTTTGTACCTTAATCTGGCTTCTACTTATCTCCCCACCCCATCCACTCTCACCTGAAAACTGATATAAAGAATATTTGGATTGGAATATGTATCCATTCCAGCAGCTAAAAAATATCTTGATTAAAAAAAAATAACCTGGCAAACGTCTGTGGCATCAGTGACATGATTTGTCTGCCAAGCCAAGCCAACACAATAGAATATATGGATAGATTACAGTGCACAGTTATGAAGAACTGGCCCTGAATTCATTCTGTGCATGTACACAGTGACTGCAAAGTCATTACTCAGTGAAGGATGTCAAGGGCAGGCAGGAGGGGAAATGATAGAATCACTCCAGGAGAAGCAAAGAAGCCAGTACATAGAAAAACACCAGAGATTACCCTGTTTCTTACAGCCTGCAAGCCATGCTGAAATTAATTTTCAAGCAGGGCTCCAGAGTAGCCTGGAAAGATAAATGCTGTTTGGATTTTGCTCACCAGATCTAAGCATGACGGATAAGCAGGGAAAGGTGGGAGGGAAAGACGAAAAACTGAATCTGAATAAGCTGCCCTTCGTTTAGATTTCTGAAATATAAATTAGACATTTTAAAAAATAAATCTTCCCTCACACACAAACACATCCATAGGAGTCAAGCAGCTCAATGGTATCTTTACCTTTTACCTCACACACAAACACATGCATGCAAACACACTAAAAATAATTTTGAAAGTTAGCCATGCTATCTCTGGTTCTTGGTGCCAACAAAAAAACAGTTGCTAACCAGATTTCAGTCCTGAAGAAAGTATAAAGTATTCAAAAGAATATTCTGGTTCGGAGGTGGGAGGGGGGTGTAGGAGCAATATGACAAAATAAGATCAATATTTTGGCCTTTCATTCAACTTCTTGCTCAGCCACAATTTGAACCACAATTTGTTTTATCATTAGGTTTATCTCACAGGCTTGTTGTGAGAAGAAAACAGGATAAGATTTTGCAGTGGTCTGAAGGCTGAAATGCTACTGTGAATAATAAACCTTATCTTTGTTCAAACAGAGAAGTTTAGCTAATCCCAATTCCAAATACAGTTGTTCAAAATAAGAGTCAACAATAGCTGAAGGATAAAATCCCAAGGAATTAAAATATGTATGCTTCTCACAACCATTTTATCAATCATAAGAGTAGGTTTTTGCAGTTAGCCATTTCAGAATAATATGCTGTTCCACACTGGCTGTATATTATGTGGATATGTACATATGATATCTGAAGATAAATATGAAAAAAGCAATATATAGTGGATGATTAACAATCCAAGTTCAACTATGTAATGAATAGGGGTGGGGGGAGAGAAAGAGAGACAAGTCTGAAACCAATTATCAATGAAAGTTTGCTATTAAATCTGTAATACCTAAAAGGCAGGAATTCCATCTCCAAAACATCATCTGGGCAAATAGATAGTGTTGCTGTGCTGAACAGAGAAGAAACCTTGAGGGAAGGAGGGCAAACAGAGGAAGGCAGAAATTGTTTCTGGATAAGAGTTTTGTTTTGTTTTAAAAAAGATTGCCTTTAGCAGAGAAGGTGTTGATCCAATATGTTGATGTGGTACTGGGCAAAACAACTACAGTGGTACCTTGGTATTCCACTACTTTGAAACTGATCGAATTTGGTACTCAATGCATTTTGACATGAAAATTTCATCCCAGTATTCATCGTTTGTTTGTCTGGTACTCAACACACAAGCTATAACTTGTTGGTGTCAACTGCCTTGTGACTGACTACATTATTCCGTATGGAAAAATTTTGTTTGGTTTTTGGTACTCGTCACATCTCCATGAACCAATTAACTACGAATACCGAGGTATTACTGTATTTAGCTGTGTAGCAATTTTCATGTTTTCCTTTCTTCATGTCTCTTTCACAAGAATATTAAGTATATTTCAGACCAGATAATCTTAACAAAGTAATGTTTTGGAAGAAGACATAAGGTTAATTGCTCTGAGGTAAATTCCAAACTTTATTCTACTCTTCAGTGACCACATAGTTTGCAATTATTTGTTTAAACTCTGCAGTCAGATAATGAAAATATGTGAAAAATTGTTGTCTCATCAAGTAACTTTTAAATAATTGTTGGATAGTTAAAGAAAAATATCTGTCTTTAAACAATCATCTCTAGAACATATTGCTAATAGCTTGAGAGAAGATGTAATGAATTTAAAAAACTGAAAAGTTTTAACTGTAATTTTTCTACTTGCATTGTATTCATGAGAGCTCTTGACTTTAGCTATGTCTAACTGCCTTTCTAATGGGCTTTAGATGGCTAAACTAGTTTAGGAATTACTTGTTTAATTAAATCCAATGCAGTTTGTGCTTTGACTGCTAGAACAAATCCTTGTGTTCTAGCAGTCAGGAGAGATGGGGGATGAACACTAATTTCAAAGAATGGATTTTGGCTCTTGATTTTCTTCAGCAGCATAAATACTTTGGAATAAATTCAGTAACAAGAATTTGCCTGCCAACCTTTCTTTAGAAAATCAGAGACGGGTTTTTGTTGAACTTTTCCTGATGAATCCTGAAGAGAATGTTATGCATCCTCATTCTCACATATAAAGTTTACAATATTTTTTTTTAAAAAAATAGAATGATATTTCACAAACTGAAAATTTAGTAATTACCTCCTGTTACAAATATTTTAATAATGTCTTTGGGCTACACTGAGTATAGAAGCAAATTACATTGAAGCAGGAAGAACACCAAGGATAGGAGCCAACTCAACAGAGAGATTATAATAGCTTCCAAAAATGTATTGAGCTGTTGATCAGTGTAATCCATGTATAAATCACCTTACCTTTGTATTCAAATTGTTTTCAAAGGAATACTGCTTATATCTGCAGTGCTTGAACCAGTAATTTATCTATGAGCTTCTCCTAAGCCGGTGCCTTCTAGATATGCTGAAGTTGGACTTCTATCATTCATAAGAATTCTTGTTATTGAAGTCTAATACAGATAGCTGGCTGTGGAAGACTGCTTCGTGATATATAAAAGATGGTAGTAATGGGGTGTTAGTGTTAGTGTTTTAATTGGGTGTATTGCAATAAGCACTGAGATACAGATAGAAACTTAAACATGTCAACAGGGTGCTAGTGAATTTTCTACAAGAAAGGCAAAGCTTGTAAAGCTTTCCACATTATTAACAGAGTTGGGAGGAACCTTGGAGGCCTTCTAGTCCAACCTTTTGCTAGACAGCAGGAGACCCTATACATTTCAGACAAATGGTTGTCCTATCTCTTCTTTAAAGCCTCCAATGATGGAGCACCCACAACTCTGAAAGCAAGCCATTCCACTGATTAATTGTTCTAACTGTCAGGAAATTTTTCCTTAATTCTAGGTTGCTTCTCTCCTTGATTAGTTTCCATCCATTGCTTCATGTCCTGCCTTCAGGTGCTTTGGAGAATAGCTTGACTCCCTCTTCTTCATGGCAGCCCCTGAGATATTGGAACACTGCTCTCATGTCATATCTCTTCATATCAAACAGAAGCCTTTTGACCCCACAGCCATTAGTAACAGTGTGAAATACGAAATGTTTGAAAGCACATAATATCCATAGACATTTTCTTTTGGTTACTAAAGTGGCTAAACTTAGGACAGTTTTGTAGTGCTTGATTTTTTATTTCTTTATTCAAAGTTGCCATTGTATTAAAACATCAAAACCAAAAGCTTCTTCTCTTTTAACCCGTTTCTTCATATCTGCTCCCAGACATATTTCCATAACTAGGACCTTTTTCAACAGTAAAGTAAATCGAACTTGGAAGGAATAGTTACTAGAAAATCCCAGTTCGACCCAGATCAGAGCGCAACTTCCCCAAATAATGCCAAGTATGATCAACAAACATGCAGGTGATTCTTCACATTTTACTCTGTGGATAAGGCCTGTCAAACTGGCGGCCTGCGGGCCAGACGCGTCACATGCAGGCCATGCTCACACCGGCTCCACAAAGGCACAAAACATCACGATACATCACAAAATGTCACGTGATGCAATCGAGTTTGAGACCCATGATGTAGATTATAGGATCAGCCACAGTGTTGACATCACAGAAAGAAGCCTTGAGTTGTATTGATTCTGCAAATCTTGCCAGAAGTTTCATTCCTGCTGCTGTTGTTGTACAAATGGACTTTTGCTGTCAACTACATGAATAGTAGCAGACTTTGAACAACGGTTGGATTCAGAGACCTTGCTGAATAGGATTTTATTAACAGAAGTAAAACATTAGCACACAGTGTGTGTGTGTGTGTGTGTGTATGTGTGTGTGCGCGTATGCTTGCGCACGTGCATATGTGAGGGAGAGAGATCTGGCCAAATAAAGAGTTCTAGCTCCATATTATCTACTGAAAATTAAACTGGATGGTTTCCATATGTTAAAGTATAACCATATGTTAAAGAAGGAAGGACAAACCAATATTACATTAATAATTACAATAAGAAGTAAATCAGGACTATATCCAGGACATTACAGATCTATCAAACAAATCACTGTTCCCAACTAGATTGGTAGAAAGCATGATTAAACATATGGAAATATTAAATGTATGAAAGAACACACTTTGCAGAAGAAAAAATATAGTTTCTCTAAATGACCTTTAAAATCTTGAGTGTAGCTTCTCTAACTTTCTTTTCCTTTAATTTTGGATTTCAGTCTAACCCTACCTTAATTTTACATTCACTTCAAGACTTACATTACCTATAAAAGGGTTCATATAGCACACTAACTCATAGTTTATTAACCCATTATTTAATTGAACCAGAATAATTTCAATTCACACATCGAAACCAAACTCAGTATGTCTTAATGTATTATATGAATCATAAAGTAAATTAACGAAGCATAGAGTTAAATGGAAGGTCTGCATTCCTGTGTAGGATATTTTTAAACATCAGGTATTGGGAGATGGCTGTGAACCTCATAACCTGATCTTTATTACTTCTCCTTTTCCTTCTCCTTTTTGCTTTCTACAAGCAGTTGTTCCCTATTGGGGAAAAAATGGCAGAGCGGATTGGCCTTTGGGTCTGAACAGTTTAGGCTCTTTTTTGCTCATTTGATTAATTATGTGCCATCAAGCCAGTGTCAATTTTGTGTGTATCAGTGTCAAAGCAACTACATAGACAGATTCTCTCCATGGCAATTTGTCCCTCACCTGGTCTTTCAGCTCTTCCAGTGGTGTGCTCATTGCAACTGTGACTTCATCCACCTTGCTGCAGATTGTCGTCTTCTCACTCCTTCTACCTTTCATAGCATTGTAGCAGGGGTGTCACCCTGGCGGCCAACCCAACTCACCCCAACCCATCCTGCGGGCTGGATGCGTCACACACAGGCCATGCCCACTCCAGCTCCGTAAAGGGAAAAAACGTCACGATACGTCACTTGATGGCAACATGATCCCACGAGTTTGATACCTGTGCATTATAGCCTTCTCCAGAGAGCTAGGTCCTTACATAATGTGTTTGAAGTAGGATAAATTGAGCTTGGTCATTTGTGCTTCAAGTGAGAACTCTGGGTTGATTTATTCAATAATGTGTTGGTTTTCTTGGCTGTTCATTGGTACTCTCATAATCTACCGTCATGCTCATAACCCACCATTAACTACATGCACCATGTACTTATCTATCTCTTACCCTCTTTACAGAGAGCTGAGATTGGCATAAATGGCTACTTTGCACATTAATATGAAATAATATAACAGTATTACAATCTGATAAGAACAGGCTGATGGGATGATGATAGAGAAACATTAGGAGGAAAGGGAAAAGCACACAAAGGCATTTTAATTAGAAAGACCCTTTTATCACTCCCTTTGCTGAGTAGCACTTTGAATCTACTCTAGCAAATGTCTCCACACCCTCATATTACAGCAGTTGTGGTTTAAAACGAACAGTACCTGTGATCACAGCTCTTACGCAGCTGGCCCCCTCCCTGTATTTCACAGCTGGATAATAGATCATCACTCCATCCTGGAGAACTAGGTCATTTGAAGAAACTATTGGGAGGCCTATTGAGAGGAAAAGCACTCCAAATTGCATCTAGCCTGCCTTTGCAGAACTTGCGTCTCTAAATGATCGAGAAACCCCATTCCTACAATTTTTGGGAATATTTTTGTCTCTATTACTAAATCATTTCATATTTCTGAGAGCCAAAAATGACCTGCCAAGAAGCCGTGTGAACCCCACTGCCCAAATCTTATATTGGGTGCAACCTATCAAAATCCTGTTTGTCAGGCCCACTTCCTTTTCCAGAAAATGGAGCCTGAACATAACAGTCCAGCTCTTGTAACAGAAACTAGGGAAAGAAAGGCCACCTCTGGATGAATGTCAAAAGGAATGTTGGGTGCCTTTTAGAAGAATCTAAAACAGAATTCCAATCTTATTGTTGAAAAATTATGATTCAGTAGCAGGCATTTCTGAAATCAAGATTTTGGACTTAGCTTCTATGCCACACTCACAAAATCACATCGACAGCTATACTATTTCCCATTTAGACACCCACTAGTTTAAAAGAGAGATGGGGCAGCTTTGATGAGAATGGGTAAAATAGCATGGTAATAATAAAATATGAATAAAAAAATCCATGGAGATTGTGAATTGGAACTTTATGGAGCATATTATTATCATGGTTGGCTGTAAAATCAGCCAAATGTTTGGACTGGATTTGGCATTTTTGCTCACCTAGTGAGTCCTTCCTGAAGGTCTAGGATAAACAGATGTTGCAGTAGTAATACTAAAGGCATTGTTGCAGGGTGTAAGCAGTTCCAAGTAAAACTGCATTTTGCAATTGATAGATGGTGATTTTATCAATGCTTATGTGTTCAGGTGGTGCTCCAGATTTTTAGGGATTGCATACCAGGCACCTATTACTATTGCGATTACATTTGCTTTCTTTTGCCCCAGTCATTCTAACCCTATTTTCAGATCTTGTTGCTACTTTGTCGTGCTATTGCTATTTTATATATGTATACGTGTGTGTGTGTGTATGTGTTGTGTGAAATCACAGCTGTCAGTTCTTTAGCTAGTGCTGGCCTTCATATACATAAGTTCTTCCCAAGCTCAGATGTTGTGATTTATCAACATAGTATATGTGTGGAAGCAATGTGATCTTTTGTAAATAATAAATGAAAAGTTTTTCAATGGACAGATTTTCTAAGTGCCATTCAAGATTTTTTGGTATGCACCCAGCATTTTGATAGCCCCTGGGATCATGATGGCTGATTTATGCCATAACCTTTCAATCTGATTTTCAAATCATGATATTTTATGATCTTTTCCAATTCCTTATCTTCTGTTATCTCCTGGTTTTGCCACATCAATTATCCATACTTTTTTCTTTTCAACCCCATCTGGTGTGGTTATGAGCCAAGACTTTATCAGTCGGTGTTTGGAAATCCCAAAATATTATTAGCCACATTCTTCATATATTGCAAAGTTACCATGAAACAGACCAATGGGACTTGAATATCTTTATATAGATAATGTTATCATTATTACAAATACAAGCAAGTGATATGCCGTGATATAATTAGCACAAATGTTCAAAATCAGGGGTCCCCAACCCCTCATCCATGGACAGGCACCGAGCCTTGTGACCCAGAAATTGGGTCATACAAACAAGCAAAGCCCAGTGGTGAAATCTACTTATGTTCCCTACCAGTTCGGAAGTGCACGTGCCGCGGTTGGCCATTACAGAAGCCCTCTATCATCAACAAAGTGAACTGGGAACTAATGAAAAGGGTACATGTTATATATTGTTGTTCACTCTCCGCTGCAGAATTGACACATGTTAAGCTACAGATAAGATAGTAGGAAAATGTGATAATTTGGTTATTTTGATAATAAATACTTGAAAAATTATCATGCTTCTAACACACTTCTTAGTATATGATTGCCTTTAGTAGAGGAAACTCTCAGGAATCTGTTTCTGTCAACAATCTGCCAAAATCAAAACGATCAGTTCAAAATCTGTAAAAGTTGAGAGCAGTAGAGTTTATGAGATTCATCTAACTACCTTGTGGAAGTGTTTGCATATTGAAATGTTCTGGTCATATCCTAGAGTTATAAACTTTTCTTTTAAAAAAGCATGTTTTAAAGGTCCATATTCTCTCTTGGCATCCCAAATTTTATTACTTTTTTATTTTCCTATCCTTTAAGGATTTTAAGATGCAGTCTTTCTTTCCCCATTTAATTTGATGACAAACTTGTCATACTCTTTTAATATTTATAGACAAAAATACCGATTTATAAGGAGCCTTCTCTCAGCCAAATGCTTCACTTTTTAATAGTACGATTCAGTAGTTGTTTAGGATCTGTTTCAATTGACTTCTGTTCCATGAACCTTTTTATTCAGAGAAGCATGTGTATTAGTTTTTGCAGATGAAAAGGCAGCCTTGAACACTTAGAGGTCCTCTTGTTCATTCTGCTGAAAGAAGCCATAGACTTCTACCCAGCTTGAAGTCCAACCTGGATTTCAGCACTCCTATTTTTCAGATATCTTTGAAAGTTCTTCCCAGTCAGATATTATAAGCAATTATTGCACAGCACTCTGTCCTCTTATTATTTAAAAAACCCCATCACAATTTCTTTGGGAAAGATATACTAAAAATAGTTGTTACTTCTAGTTCAAAATATTCTCAGTAGGTGTAGGTTTGTAGAAAGGCAGGCTGTCTACTGCACAACAACTTGGTCTTCAAGCACATAGTTTTATCTACATATGCATCTGCTAAGAGATTTTATTTCTGGGGATGCATCTGGGGCAGGAATGGAAATAGGAAAAATGGCAATGCTGGCAAATCACAATAACAATGTCTCAACCTATCAAAATATAAGGGCAGAATAGGAACAAGTATTCAAAAATAGAAACTATCCCTCTGGCAAATAGACTAGACTAGCTAAGATATTTGATCAGCTGCTATACTCCCACATGCTTTATGGTTGAGGGGTCTGGACCCCAACTACTTACCTTCCCTACCGGTTCGGAAGTGCACACTTGGATGTGCGTGCTTGGACCCTCTGCACATGCTCAGAAGGTCAAAAACAGATTACTACGTACTACTATAAGTAACGATGTCCGGGAGGGTGAACAGAGCTTTGCGCTTCATGGAAGGGTGGAGCTTCATGCTGCCGCCGCTACCGGTTCTCTGAACCACGTGCTGCCACCGCTATTGGTTCAGCCAAACCGGTCTGAACCAGTAGCATTTCATCCCTGGTCCAGTATTCCCCCTTCTCACACCAATTTTCTATTTGCTGCTCTATATCTGGTTGCAAATACATTAACCCAGTAAGGATGCAGCTCTCAGGAATGATTATTAGAAGTTATCATGCCGCAGGGAAAATACAACTATGTCGAACAAAGTGGTAATGAATTAGATCCTCCTTCTCTCCCTCCCTCCCTCCCTCTCCCCACCTCTCCTTTTCTCTTTGCAGACCCTTGCATTATTTTCCCCATGTTACTACAGAGCTCTTGAGTAATTAAGAGAGAACAGAAGACTGTCTTCAAAGTATGTGGGAGAATTAATGAAAATAATCCATTTAAGGGATCATCAGCCCCAGGAGGATGGAACGAATTCTTCCATCTGGGGCTGACAGTCCTGGGGCTAGTTCAGTGCAATTTGCATTTTGTCATCCCCAGGAAAACATTTACTATTTGAAATCAGAGAGGAAACAACTGTTTGTCCTTTGTTGGACCAGGCATTTCAAGCAACTAGTTTAAATTTAAAAGGAGATAGATTTATATTTATGCAGCAGGAAAATCATTGGTACCCTAATTCCAAATCTGGTTTATGTACTATTACTGTAATAGCAATTCAGTGCTGAAAAGAGCTCCTTGAGAAGATTTGAAACTTAGAATGAGAATGGAAAAGTTTGAATACGTGCCACCCATTCACTAAAAACCCAACCGTAAGGCTATGTGAACTGTACTGCTAAAACTTAAAGCTGTCATTTATTTGTCGATGCTCAAATACAAAAAAGACAGCTCATTCTGGTTATCTATACATTATGTCATGTTTAAGAAACTTTTTAGAACAGGGGTCTCCAACCTTGGCAACTTTAAGACTTGTGGACTTCAACTCCCAGAATTCCTCAGCCAGCTTTGCTGGTTGAGGGATTCTGGGAGTTGAAGTCCACAAGTCTTAAAGTTGTCAGGGTTGGAGACCCTGTTTTAGAGTATCAAAGGATTTTGATCATGTCAGGGAATTTCAGCATTCCTTAACAGACGCAGCTCAGCAATGTATGGCTTCCATGGCAACCATAGGCTTCTCTCAGTTCATTTTGGGACTTATATGTATAGCAGGGCATATGGATAAAGAGGTTTTTGCTATTCTGGATAAAGGATAAAGATCCAAATATCCCGCAGTCATGGAGAGAATATTATCTAATAACGTTTAGAATTTTTGTGCTTTTATGTTTTTACAATAGTGGGGAATTTATAAGCGGAGTAACTTCAGGGAGTAATTTGCAAGGGATTCTGTACACACAAGATTTATTTATTTAATTATTTTGTCACAACAGTATATATAAGCATTGACATGTAACAACTATATAATATATAAGCATATATATGAGCATAAGTATGTAATAACTATATTAATTAGATATAATGAAAGGGAATAATAGGACAGGAACGGTAGGCACCTTTGTGCTCTTATGCACACCCCTTACAGACCTCAGTCTTGTTGATGGATTGTGGGGGAAGTGACCCAGGCAGCTCACAGCCTCTCCTTAAATCCTCTGCTTGGTACACAGCTCAGGCATATTGGCTACAAAATGTTAGGAAAAACAGAAAGCTGAATCTAAGCAAATTTAATAAGACCTATTCCGTAGGGCAGTGTTTCTTAACCTTGGTGACTTGAAGAGGTGTGGACTTTAACTCTCAGAATTCCCCAACCAGCATGGCTGGCTGAAATTCTGAGGGTTGAAGTCCACACCACTTCAAGTCGCCATGGTTAAGAAACACTGTCATAGGGGCCATCCCTGCCTTTGTTATACAAGTACGGTTTCATCCTGCAATATAGCGAGGAAGAATTTCCTACAATTTATTGAAACAAGCTTGCAAAATATTTGTGCCCTTTTGGACTTTGCCTTCACTAGGAAAATCAAGCTATCAAGGCAGCTTTGATGGAGGTGTTTCAATTTGCTCCATCCAAATACAGGAACAAATCGTTTGAAGGGTGGAGGCCAATAACATGATCTTTAAACCCATTTCCATTCTGGTTTTGGAAAACTGCCAGAGGGGAATTGACTAAATGGGTATTAGAAACCATGAACGTTTCCTTGGCGAATACTTATTTTATCTCTTCTAAAGGAAACAGCTGTAAGACCCTTGATAATTATTATTCAATTTTCAAGCTTCTTTTTCTAAATAAAGTGCTCCAGTGGGCAGTGGCATCTATGAGATTTCTTGAATGAAGCTGATTATTTGGATCCTTTCCAATCTGCTTTCAGACCTTGGTTTTGTAATCAGAATAGCTGAGGTCAATTTGGTGAAAGATTTATATGGAAAATTGGATAGAGAAAAGAACATTTATTTGACAATATCCTTTAAGGCCACATACCGGTAGTACTGATATTGGATCAGTTTCCAGTCAGCTTTCTAATTCATCATGGGTCTTCTGTGTAGAGCCCTAAATGGTTTGTGTCCAGGTCCGAAACAAAATGACATCACATCATTGTGATGCCATCACACAATGTAAGTTATAAGGTTTGCCTCCATTACATAATCCATATCATATGTGCATGATGTCATTTGCCTCCTCTTTTCTTCTGTGCAGATGCCCATAGACCAGAACAGGGCTGTCAAACATGCGGCCCATGGGCCAGATGCGTCACGCGCTAGCTGGTTTAGCAAAGGGGAGGAAGTCCCAATACGTCATGTCGTGCCATTGTGACGATGTGAGTTTGACACTCCTAGACTAGGACATCTGAAAAATGCCTCTTACCATGCTCAAAGACTTGTAGTTTGCAAATGACATCCCTAGTTACATCTCCCATGATCTAGAACAGGGGTCTGCAACCTTCAACACTCAAAGAGCCATTTGAACCCGTTTCCCACAGAAAAGAAAACACCGGGAGCCACAAAACCCTTCCCGTGCCTGACTATTTCTTTTTTTTTTCTTTTTTTTTTTTTTATTCAAAAAGTTTTACAAAATTTTTTTTTCCCCTTTCCCCCCCTCCTCCCCCCTCCCTTCGCAACCCCCCTCCCCCCCCCCGACTTCCCGGAACGAGCACAAGGTATAGTTAAAAGTAAAACAAACATATGCTAAAAAGTTTTCGTCCCAACTTAATTATACCCCTACAATCATCAATTCCTAACTTCTCCCAAAAGCAATCAAAAATAATACATCATAATCATTCAAAAACAGTCTGATAACTCTTAGTCTGATATCTACGTTGAATATAGTCAATCCATTTTTTCCATTCCTTTAAGTATCTTTCTTGCGTATTGTCTTTCAAAAAGGCTGATATCTTCGCCATCTCAGCCAAATTGGCAACTTTCAATATCCATTCTTGTATTGTTGGTACTTCTTTTTTCTTCCAATATTGTCCTATTAGTAATCTTGCTGCAGTTATTAGATTTAAAATCAATTTAGTCTCAATTACTGTACAATCCGTAATAATTCCCAACAAGAAAAATTGCGGCAGGAACTTTATCTTCTTTTTCAGAACATTTTGTAAAATCCACCAAATTTTTATCCAAAAGGCCTTTATGTCCTTACAAGTCCACCAAATGTGAAAATATGTAGCGTCATCACAATTACATCTCCAACATTTTGCTTGCATTTCTGGATACATACACGATAATTTTTTAGGATCTAGATGCCGTGCCTGACTATTTCTTGAGCGGCCACAAAACTAACATATGTAGTTGAATTAAACTTTCTGTTTTCTTCTGAAACTTTTATTTTCTTGGATTTATCCATGGTTGGCTTACCAGGGGTTGAAAAGCTCAATAAATTGCATGCCGGCGGGTGTTGCACATTGGTGGTTGTGACACATATTTTGAGTGACAGGGAGCCGCAGCAGAGGGGTGAAAGAGCCACATGTGGCTCCAGAGCCACAGATTGCTGACCCCTGATCTAGAAACATAGTTTGAAATGCGTTGGTTTTTTTTAATAACAGCATCTTAAGTAAGGAGCTCTCTTTCTAGGAAGGACGGTCTTAATAACCCTCAATTATTATGCTCAGGCTGCAAAGACTATACCGTTCCATTGAGATTTTAAGCTTGTTTCTTCCTTCCTTGAGATCAGCTCTACATTCCTTTATACTCCCCCACTGCCTCAAAGGATGCCTGTGGCAAATGTTCTGCATTCTTATCACAATGTATAATTAAGCCTTTAATAATCTAATGTTTTGTTGTTGTTTTTATCAGAATTCTTTTAAATGTCCCAAATGACCAGTGGGGAAAAGAGATAATTATAAGTATGTGAAAGAGATAAATGTCCAACTTGATTTACCTCTTCATGCATTTTCTTCCACCAAGTTTCAACTAGATAGTCCTCATTTTTGTCTGTTGCAGTAAGAGATGTTTCAAATATGGCGACATCCGAGAGGCTCGGGTTTAACTGTTCTAGGAAAGAGAGACATGTTTTGCCATTGAGTCTACTCCTTCATTAAGAACACTTCACTCTGGAGAAAAGGGTAGATTAAACTCAAAGGCTCTAAGTGGAAACTGCTAGTCCAGGCCTTAACCAGAATCATTATTGTCTTGCATGGAGGACTTCCATCAATGAGTTGATAAGCAACCTGTACGCAGATTAAATAGAACTGTAGATTTTCTCAGCTTTGTGACTAAGTAAAATTTGCCTATTTCCCCCTAATAAGTCTCTACTGATTACACAGCCTGACTCCTGAACAATAATCCTGAAATAATATGGAAAATATAGATAATCTGAAAGCAAGATCCTTGTGCAGTGCGAGTTTGGGATTTGAGTAGATATCCAGAAAGACACTCAAATTTTATTTGACTTCTGAAAACTACAGGCTGGAAGCCAAAAGCAACCAAACAGCATTCCTTTATACTCCCCCACTGCCTCAAAGGATGCCTGTGGCAAATGTTCTGCATTCTTATCACAATGTATAATTAAGCCTTTAATAATCTAATGTTTTGTTGTTGTTTTTATCAGAATTCTTTTAAATGTCCCAAATGACCAGTGGGGAAAAGAGATAATTATAAGTATGTGAAAGAGATAAATGTCCAACTTGATTTACCTCTTCATGCATTTTCTTCCACCAAGTTTCAACTAGATAGTCCTCATTTTTGTCTGTTGCAGTAAGAGATGTTTCAAATATGGCGACATCCGAGAGGCTCGGGTTTAACTGTTCTAGGAAAGAGAGACATGTTTTGCCATTGAGTCTACTCCTTCATTAAGAACACTTCACTCTGGAGAAAAGGGTAGATTAAACTCAAAGGCTCTAAGTGGAAACTGCTAGTCCAGGCCTTAACCAGAATCATTATTGTCTTGCATGGAGGACTTCCATCAATGAGTTGATAAGCAACCTGTACGCAGATTAAATAGAACTGTAGATTTTCTCAGCTTTGTGACTAAGTAAAATTTGCCTATTTCCCCCTAATAAGTCTCTACTGATTACACAGCCTGACTCCTGAACAATAATCCTGAAATAATATGGAAAATATAGATAATCTGAAAGCAAGATCCTTGTGCAGTGCGAGTTTGGGATTTGAGTAGATATCCAGAAAGACACTCAAATTTTATTTGACTTCTGAAAACTACAGGCTGGAAGCCAAAAGCAACCAAACAGCATTCCCTTTATAGCCCACAGAACCTTTCCAAAGTAAATTGGACTACAAAAGACAATTTTCCCCTATTTTTTTCTGGGTGGGGGGATGAAACCCAAAACATACCCTAATACTTCTGAGGTTCATATTTCAAATATGAGATGCCACCCAAATCCTGCACAATCCAACTGGGTGTGGGTGTACTTCTGCTATACTGGAGCCAAAATGAAAATGGCAGCATTAGATAGACCCAGTAAGTGCTCACTTTCCACACTCTTTTTTTTCTATCTTTCATCAAGAATGAAGCCCAGCGATTCCCTTCTGGAACAATGGCATTGACCTGTTGTGGAAATTATGCTATCCCTGATCATCCAAGGGACAGGAGCTGCATGAGGCAAGCTTCCTATTACTCATCTCTTTCAAGCTCTCCAAGATGGTTAAGAGATTTCATTGGATTCAAGACAGAATGGTTGGCAGCTGCATCCAGACGTTTTCCAATCCACATCCCTCTATTCCTGATACTGAAACTGAGATTTCGGCTGGATCTATTCAGCCATACAGCTGATTGGCGGGGGGGGGGGGAGGAGGTATTTTTCTGATAACGCCTTCAAAGAAGTTATTAATTAGTCTGAGCTCAGTAGAATAGCAAGAGACACATTTAATAGATATGTGGAAAGATATACTGGCAAAGAATAAATAACATTTCTGGCAAAATGAGCAAGATCTGAATAAGTGATAACTTTCTTTTGTAGGAGAAATCTTCATGAGAAACAGAATATCTCCTCCTGTGGGGAAATGCTTGATTTACATTGTTTTCTTTCACTAAAACAGTGACAAAACGGGCCAGCCTCATATTTGGCAATCTGTTCAAAGGTTGATGTCACTGACAAGGAAAGCAAGGGATTGCTAACTTCCATAATTGATGTTTGATTAGAATTTGTCATTAAAAATAGCAACAAAGCTGTTTGATTTTAACTATTACAGGAAATTTAGTATTAGGGAGTGCTCGTTTACCTAATAAGAAATAGACAGTTCTTGTCTTTGTTGTTGTCTTAGTGTAAATATTTTTAAGGCAAGCATATGCAGCTGACTTGGAGGCAGACTAAGTCACACTTTAGTCTAATTAAAATCATCGGGCTATTACTCATGGTTAGGTTCTCCCCCTGATATAAATGGAACCTACTGTAATTTCCTGTAGTGTTAAGAATATTCCTCACTATGTGGAAATTAAGCAGTAGATCGTCTGCTACTTCCAAAATCCTGCCAATTTATCAAATGAGGTAGCATACAAGGCACATTTTGTCTTATTTTTGTAATGATTAAAACAAACAAACCAATAAACAAAATTCTCCCATTGAAAACCAGAAGAATTCAACATGCCTGCCCATGGCAAGTTGGCCATGGCAAGTCATCCTATTCCATTTAGAGTGACTCACCAATTATCACATCTTCTGACCTCTTGGGGGAATGGACAAGCTTTGAAACCAGTGGATCCAAAGCTAGTCCCCCTCAGTTTTGAGCCCACTGGTAGGAATGCAACTAGTAGCAAAATTAATGCTGGTGGAGCTTTTCACAAATACAACTGGTGCTTTCAGTGAGGACATTAGCCTAGTGCAACAGATTTTCTCTGCTAGTAGAAATTTCTCTTCCAGCTCATAATGCTGTTACTCAGCAGATTATAAGGGTTAGTATTTCTGTTATTCTGGATTGATTTTAGTTTCTTAAAATTTTTGTAAGAAAATCCCAAAGATGCTTTTTCAGGAAGCAACTGGACTTTCTTGTTTTTTCTTTGAAGATATTTCGCTTCTCATTCAAGAAGATTCTTCAGCTCTCACAGGATAGTGGGGAATGTCAGAGCTGTCAGAACTGAAGAAGCTTCTTGGATGAGAAGTGAAACATCTTCAAAGAGAAATCAAGAAAGTCCAGTTGCCTCCTGAAAAAACACCTTTGGGACAACTATGACCTGGATGACTGAGAATCTCTACAAACCTTTAGTTGTAAGAAACAATTGATGTGGCATAAATTCTGATTATCATAAACCACAGCCTAAAATGCCCCATGTAACTCTTCAATGAATAATGATGGAAGAATTATTTTTCCAGTCAGCACGGCAGATAATTGTATGCATTGATAACTAAGAAACATCATATAGAATAATTGTTTCATAGAAGGTTAAATATTTTGGACCCAGTAGTTTTAGATTATGTAAACCCTGTGTGTTTAAATACCAGGCAGTTGCAGTAATGTTGGAATATGATAAGCTTCTAATTTTCTCTCTCTCTTTTTGGCTTAATTTCATATTTATTATGAGGTTTTCTTTGCCGTAACTGTAACCTTTTAGAAAACAAGTCACTGGTAAATGAAAGGAAAGGAATGAACTAATATTTTAAAGATGTAAATATCTAACCATCAGAATGGCCTCTCAACCAGTCTAACATTCCCAAAACCCAGACTGGCTTTAGATCAGTTTTTCACAGATCAAAGCTGATTTATATTCAGTAAATATGAGAGACATGTGACTCCAGGCTTCAGAAGCCAAATGCTTACATAAAGGGGCGTGCATAAGAGCACCAGTGTGCCTCCTGTCCCTGTCGTAATGTTCTCTTTAATTCTATTCATTTTATGTATTCAATTCATGCTTATACTTATATATATTATCTAGTACGTACTCAGCAAATAAAATAAATAAATAAAAATAAATAAAGGAATTTGTGCAAGGGGGCAAAGAGCAGAAGGAAAACTGAAATTCTTTTTGAATAATTAATTTGTATCCTTGGGTGTATCTTATCCACTTTTTCTTATCTTATTCACTTTAATGTCTTTACAATATCTGGGAAGTCCTATAAATTAATGCAGTACTGTATAATGGTTATGCTATTAATATGCCAATAGAAAGATCTCACTTGGCAGTAATTCTCACTGAGTAATTTGGGGGCAGTCACTTTTCGTTCAAACAAATTCACATAAAGAACCACTTCGATGTAGTGGTTAAGACACTAGGCTAGAAACTGGGAGACCGTGAGTACATATCTTGCCTTAAGCACACAGCCGCTGGGTGACCTTGGCCAATCACTTTCTCTCAGCCTTAGGAAGAAGGCAATGGCAAACCACTTCTGAAAAACCTTGCCAAGAAAACTGCAGGGACTTATCTAGGCAGTTGCCAGGAATCAACAATTACTGGAAGGCACAGAAGAAGAAAAATCACATGATGGTTGAGATAAAGATAAAATGAGGGATGTTGGAAGAAAGATGTAATAATCAAACAAATTATACTATTTCCTTATTGTTTCCTGGTCTAGAATAAATGGTATGATGTATCTCACACTATACATATCTATTGAAGCTAAAGAGTGGCTTCTGAAATAACAGAATGAAAAGTCAGATTTATGAAACAATGGATATTTCAATTTCTGGCCATAGCCACAGGAATAATGAAGACAGAATGAATCTGATGGCCATTGCCTGGGTTTCATGGAATAGATTGCCTATGATAGTTAGAGGACTATTGAGCACAAGATTCTGTAAGATTGGTAATTACTTCAGAGCTCTTTGAGGTGAATATCTCTGAAAGCTTTTGATCAATCAAACCAGGGCTGCTAAAATCAAGATAACAGAGTTACGGAAAGGACAAGCAGTTGCCTACATAAGGTCAAGAGCAAGGGCTTAGTACTCAGACAAAAATAGAAACAGCAGTCCATCTGTAGCTAGATTGTCCATGTTTTCTCTACCATTTGGAGGCTGGCATAAGAATGTAGGGGGGAGGAGGAGAAGGAAGAGGAGCAATGGAAGGAAAGAGAGAATCTATATCATTTTTTCTTGTATGTCTAGAGAGGCTAGTAGATCAAATAAGAGTAATACATATTTTAATTTGTCAACAAGATAATAGCGCTATAGATCTTGTCAACAGATTACATGGAAAAACAAGAGACGCTATGTGTTTAGCTTTCACCAGTTTTCCAAAATCAATAGGTTTTCTCAATATTAGTCCAGTGCTCCCCAAAATTGGCTAGTTTGTTCACTAGAGATTGAACCCAAAGGACCTGAGATGTCTTTTTCTGGGGCAATAATATTAACCATGGTATTTACAATCGGCTAAGGCCTAGTAAGTTGGATTTCCACTGCCACTTATAATGCAATGTTAATCTTTGGTTTGTTCAGACACCTAACTAAGAAGTTTCACTGTGATTTATTTATCAGTTACTCATTACTGGAAACCATATCATTACAGTTCTGATAATCAAACATTGGAAAACCAACATTTCCGCATTTTGGGTATGCACATTGCATCGTGTTAGGGAGTATGATCCAGTCCAGATTATCAAATAAAATATGGCTTAGAAAATGAGCATCAGATCTAAACATATTAACTGTTTTCCTCCTTTATACAATTCTAGAGACTGAGAATTTTTACTTGTCTTCTGATCAAACTTTTCTGTCACATATAGAATTAGAAATCAGCCAACTAATCAATGAGGCAGTGGAAAATGGGAAAGGACTCCAGAATGAAAAGCCACATGTGTTATATTATCATCCATCACTTCTGCTTCATTGGATTATACTGACATCTATGGGACAGGTGGTGGGGAGGCAGATGATAAAGCTTCACATCAGTGCAATGCAGGTTCCACATTTTTATAATGTATCATGATGTCACATACATGTATAAAAGGGCAGATCTTACAATACTTTGTAAGAGGAGAATCCTGTGGATGCCTTTGTTATGGCATCTTGGAGGGCCTTGGTGGCTTGAATATTATTTTTTCCTGTTAATTTCTATATAAGAAACTCCTATAAATTAGAACACTGGATTAAAAACAGTTAATCAGGTTAGATCTCATCTTGAAATTCATGGAACTTATGGAAGTAAAAATCTTCACATTCCTCCTTTGTACCCTGACAGGGAAGATTAATACCCAAGTCCAAGGCTTAAAATACCTGAAAAATAGTTTATACAATCACTGAAAACAATTCACTCTATCACTAGATTAATCTGATCAGCAATACTTTTCCTTAATTTACCCTAGGCTTGTTTTATGTCTGCCTGATTTTATTTTTAAATATTTTCCTTAAAAAAATAGATAAATATAAAGCTACTGGGTAGCAATCTCCACCCCCACCCATCCCAAAAATGCCTTTGTCTTGGCATAGACATTTCTGAATAATTTTTTAAAAAAAATTGGCTTCTGATAGCCAAGTCCTTTTCCCAGAAATATGCTCATCCTTCCCATTTTCTCCATCCCAAAATATAAAAGTAAGCTGAGGGGGCAGGAATAGTGAGGAAAACTGCACCATTTTGTTCTTTGGCAAAATACATATTACATTTTGGAGAACAGTCCTCCTGACTAATAGCCATTTTGTGAAATAACTGATCAAAGGTTCTCAAAATCCCAAGCATACCTATGGTTTAAGAACACTGGGAGCCTCTACTGGGTGTGATTTTTTTTTTAATATTGCTATCTTAAGGAATGATTAAATTTCAAATAGGGCTTACTAACTCTTGTCAAGTTATATCGTCCCTAAAGCTTCCTTTACTTATTTTCCTGATCAGAAATGTAGCTGGTAATAAAAATAGCGGCTGTTCTACAATTCTGTAATTGTGGAGTTTTACAGTATTTATTTAAAGAACAGGCACAATCCGGCAACATTCCATTAATACAAACTAAGTGGCGTGTATATTTTCTGAGAAATTTATTTGTTATTATGCTGGACGGTATCCACTGCCCACATTTAAATAAAATACTAAGCATCACAGTTACTGAATAGTTGGAGCCGTGTGTTGTTCTCAGACCATTAGTCATTTATGAGGAAAATTATTTTCTTTTAATTATAAAAGCCAACAATTGCATAAGGTTCAACCAGAACAACCTAGTTGTGGATAATATTTTGACCTCATAGAAAAATTCTCCCGCTGTCTCTTAATTGACGTAACTTTGGAAACAGAGACCCTGTTTTATTAACAAATAAGCAAACAAATGAAAGACAACTCTTTCCTCAAATGTATTAATGAACCACCAAGAACATGCCCACCAACACTGACAGGGCAAACCACTGATATGCAAAAATAAGAGCAAACCCCACTCCCTCCTAGCGCTGATTATGTTACCTAGTTTGATAATGAAATGTCTGCAAGAAGACCACCAAGCTCAGAGAGAACCAAGAATCTCACATGGCAAATATATTTCATAAGTAATATTGAAAAGATTACAAGGATAATAAATATATATCACATTGTTTAATATTGAGATCACTTTTCCAGCATCCTGAAGAGATTTCATATTTGAAAGACATACAAACTGAAAACATATTTTCAGCCCTACTAGAAATCTTTCCTCTGAATACAACCATTTCTCAAATTATACTGTTAAGCAAGGACATAACAATCCATAAATTTAAGATATCTTTCCTCAGAAATACCTCCTTTTCCAACAGCACAGTTCTTATCTTGGGTCCTATTTCTTTTGGTCTGGATTTCCCAATAGATACACCCAAATAATAATAATTTGGGTCCTGAAACAAATTAACCAAATTCATGAACAGAATAATATTTTGTTTGCCCCACTCACAGTTCTTAAGAAGCCGATCTGATTTAGAAGTGCTTTCCAATTTTGAGCACACTCATATTTTTGATTCAGGAAGGCTTGAATCAATTTACCATGGGACAATTTAACAATTCAATTTAATTATTTAAAATAAATTTTAAAAATTATTTTAATTTTTGTCATTCACAACTCATTCTGTCCCTCCTTTTGCATCCTTTTTTAAATGATCCTTTTCCACCATTTCTTCGATATTAGTGTAACTCTTATCCTACAGCGAATTGTCCTATGGTAAGTTGGCCGTGACAAGTTGGCCATAGCAAATTGTCATAGATCCTTCCATTAGCCATAGAATTGCACTCTTGAGATTATAATCTCAGAAACAAAACCTATGTCTTCAAAAGGCCAAGGAAAAAGAGATCTTTTTCAAAAGACATCTTGTACTTTACATCTTTACTTGAAGAGGGGTTTTCTGGAATGCTGACACACATCTTATCAGCCGTCTGTCTCAAAAGACAACAGAAGATGCTTAAAAGAAATTCATAAAATATTCCACAGAATTCATACTTTGACAGCTGCCTTTTATCAGATTTATTTGTCCATGTTGTGCAATAGCAAGTGTTAGATCTGCAAAGCTTTCCGGTAACATACAATAATATTTGTTGTTATCACCAAGCTTTGGATTCACACAGTTGTTTTCTCCCATCTTGTTGTGATTTTTTTTCCCATGGGGAAATCCATGCGTAAGCCAAGCTGAAAGATAGTTGCAATTTGATCCTCATTCCCAGCTATTATTCAAAAGGCTGAGGGTTAATTAAAAAATTAATTAAAAAGCATGTATTCCTTTACCACTCATCTCTAATGATTCTTGGAGGTTTGTAGCAAACAGCTGAAATCCATGGGAAACAAAACATGGAGCAGATTAATAAAGCACACCTGCAGAATGTATTTTGAAGGGCTGTGTCAGACCTTAACTCTGACAAACCAGGCTTTGAGTGTACTTGCTTGTATAGTCAAAATACCATACTTCATACTTAGGAGGGAATGTCAGAAAGCACACCTTTTTCTTTGCAGAAATATATAACGGAGAAAAACATAACAGAGCATTAGAATCTAAAATGCTCAATACAGAACTGCAAAATGTTGTTGCAGCTCCTACTTTTATGTACTTTTATATATCTGTATGCATTCCTCACAATCGGTATGTGCTGGGCTGGTTTCGTAAAGAACGTATTATTTAAAGAGCAGATAGCAATAACTCAACGTAACTTATTTAGTTTTATATTACATGCTTTTGGGAGGCGGGGCAACGTTCTATAAAACAATACTAAATCACATTCAGGGTCATTTAACTCGGCTTTCAGCTTCTTTCACTGTGTCCTCTGCCTTCTTTTTAAAACTCTTTAACACCAACACTCCAATATGGCATCAGACAAGGAACAAATGAAGCTCTGATTTATATGGATGCATTCATATAAATCAGCACGACCAGTTAGGAAACCATAATCAATAAGGATTTATATAAAATTTATTTCTTCTAATACATGTACAGAAGCGGGTATTAAATAATAGCCATAATTTACAGAAGAAAAAGCACAGCTCTTATCAAATGGCTAGGTGACCTGTGTGTGCCTGATTTGTCCAGATCATAATTGTTGAGTGTCAGTTGCAGAGCTCCTCATTCTCCCCTTTTTTTTTTCAAGGCCTTTTAAATAGACTTACATTGCACACTCATTCAGACAGAAAACACCTTCAAAGAGAGGATGCATTTAGCGAAATTCAACACATCATTTCTGCAATGTATAGACCAGGGGTCTCCAACCTTGGCAACTTTAATATTTGTAGACTTCAACTCCCAGAGTTCCTCAGCCAGTGCTGGCTGAGGAATTCTGGGAGTTGAAGTCCACAAGTCTTAAAGTTGCCAAGGTTGAAGACCCCTGGTATAGACAGAAGTGAAAATATATGTTAGATTTGCTGTCCTGAGACAAGAAATCTGATAGCAAAGAAGTTACAACAGGGACAAATATATTTTATATATGTGCGTATGTGTATTATATATATTATAATATATATGATAATTATATATATATAATATAATATATTATAATCCTCACTTAGCAACTACATTTGGGACTGGCAAGTTGGTTATTAAGCAAAATAGTTGCTGACTTAATTGTGCTAATGATCTTACTGCAGCTACTCAGGCCTGTCTTAACGCATGGGCCTGATGGGCACTTGCCCCTGGGCCCCACGACCATAGGGCCCCATACTAATCTGTGTAGATTAACCCTTCAAAGCACCTTGTATCATATAAGTACAGCAACTGTATAGCTTACTGAGTATTATTGTGTTTTTCAAGCCTTGTGTGTTGTTCAAACGTTTATCATGTTGATTACTTGTTGCTGCACAGTATGTTTTTAATGTTTCAACACCAATTTTGTTGGAAGTGCCAATAAAATAAATATATGTTTAATTTTATCGACCATTTTTGTTCCTGTGAGTAGTTGTCGTAGGGGTCCCAGTACACTGCTTTGCCTGGGGCCCATAATGCTGTTAAGACAGCCCTGTACAGCTTTCCTCTGCTTTACATATCTGCAAGGGTCAGAAATGCAAGGATAGGTTGCAAAGTTACTTTTGCAATTTAATAACCCAGCTGAATTCTGTATCTCTAGTGAGGAGTAAATTAATCTAAGCAGCTTGCTTTTTGCAACATCTTGCTTGCAAAGCTTTTCCAAAGATTTCATATTTTTCCTGCCATTTTGGCTCATCCTAATTAAGATATTAGCCACAATCCTTTGGCTTTGATTCCTGATCTGCCTTCTTTCCTCTTTTGCAACGTAACAGTTATTCTACTAAGACGGGTCTGCAGGCTTGGCTCTTTTAAGACTTGTGGACTTCAACTCTCAGAGTTCCTCAACCAGCAAAGCTGGCTGAGGAACTCTGGGAGTTGAAGTCCACAAGTCTTAAAAGAGCCAAGTTTGCAGACCCCTGTACTAAGATATCAATCTGGTATCCACTTTGTCTCACTTGCTTGGCTACCGCTTTTTCCAGAAATGGGCAGGCTGCTTTGAGACCATCTATCAGACAGCTGCTTTTTGACCCTGAAAAAAATATATGGGCGGAATCTATTGTTGCTGACAGAAATAAGCATTGGACAGGCCTGTACCTGAGTATTTTGCAGAGAAACCTGAGAGTGAGACTAAGTTAACAGCAGCCTTGACACACATTTCAATCAGAATAGAGCTGGAAGGGACCTTGGAGGTCTTCTAGTCCACCCACCTGCTCAAGCAGGACACCCTACACCATTTCAGACAAGTGACTGTCCGGTCTCTTGAAAGCCCTCTCGTGATGAAGCACCCACAACTTCTGAAGACAAACGGTTCCACTGGTTAAGTGTCCTCACTATTGGGAAGTTTCTCCTTAATTCCAAGTTGCTGCTTCTCCTTCTATCAAAAGCAATACTTCCATCAAAATCAACTGGAAAGACAAGGCATTTGGACTGGATCAGAAAGAAATTGAAAGAATATTTAAAAGACAAAATAAAGCACTTAATCCTCCCCTTCCCTGCCCCCTCTCGCCCTCTGTCTCTCATCTTTCCCAACCTCTTGCTTTCCACGCACTCTTCACACTTCAGAACTTATTTTAGGCAGGCTGATGAATCCCAGATGTCTAATGGAAGGCAGCAGGAGATACACTTATTCCATTTGCGGCTTCACACGGCTTCCCTGACAACCTCTTGTGTGAGACCGTCCAAGTGGGAACGACCTAATCAAGTGGAACCAAAAGAGTCGGCTGCACTGTCATGGTGTGTGGGTTAAGGAAACAGTCAGGATCAAAAACAGCCAGGTGGTTTTGTTTCCCCCTCCCCACTCCACCTGTCTCTGGAGTGAAATTGGCCTACTAGGAATTAGCTTGAAGAGCAAACTGTGCAAGCATCAGGAAGCAACTCTCAAAGCCATGGCAAATATACCTCAGGCTGCCATTCTATGCCACATGGTTCAAGGCTTTTAAACCTTTCTGAGGACAAGATCCATTTGGGAGAAGAGCTTGACTGAAATTCTCATTCATTCACATGCTAATCTTTTCCCAAATTTTCAGCAATTAAGTCTCTAGGTAACTGTAGTCGTTATCCTATCTCTGCAGAATTGTTGGGAAGGATAGAAATGTCCTGTTTAGCCCCCACCCCAGTTTGAGTTTCTGGGGGGGGAGGCAGAATATGAGTGCAATTAGTACATAAACCCCCAATATTTGTGTTAAGTTTATGTTTTCCCAACAAAGAAATAAAGGGAGACGAGTATAGATCTATTTCAAGCAATTTAGTTCTCATCAGCTAGTCATACCATTCTGGGATTCGAACCAGGGTTAAATAGCTAAATAGCTTGATGAGAGGTAAATTGCTTGAAATAGATCTATACTAGTCTCCCTTTATTTCTTTGTCGGGAAAACATAAATTTAACACAAAAATAGTTTGTTGCGAAAGCAACAGCCTGCAAAGGCTCCTAGATTGGGGCTGAAAGGCGAAAATGGAAGCAATATGCTCCGTCCCATAATTGGGTAGACCAAGTTATCCTGATAGACTGGTCCCATTGGGAAAGGAAAAAAAACATCTAAACCCCCAATAGTTCATTAAGAAAGTGAACTAGACTAGTGCTTCAACCAGTTCAATGGTACTACAGCTCCTATACACACATCGCTGAAAAAAATTGGAAACAAACAGAACAAAGGGTTGGGTTTTTTTCCCCCCACAAACCACAGTTTTGCATGAACCAAATGTTTTCATCATTAAATTGTGATATATTGGCCCACTGCCCTTGTCCTCAGACTGGATGACTTAATCATTTATATTGTTTATACCATTTTTATCGCTTACACTGTTTTTATTGTAAGTTACCGCGAGGCTAATATGAAAATTTAACAACACATCCAATAAAATAAGTGAACAAATGAATGCTTGGTAGAGTTTTATGCATTGACTTAAAAATGAGCTAAAGGGATAATCATCTCTACAGAAACTTAAAGTATCATCCTGGGGAATATATTGGCTGAAATAAAAGCAGTAGGCTTGGTTTAAACTTGCTGCAATAGAGAGGGAGATTTTTCTTGATGATACTCAGTGAAAGGAAATGATAAATATGGGAGATATGCATTCACCCTAACAACTCGTCCAGATAAAATTAGATTTACTTTTACTTTTTACTTCCACAGTAAAATCACGTGAAGTTCAGGCTTCTTCCAGTTTTAAAATGCTCTGATATGAAATATTGCCTCATTGGCTCCCCAAAATTCCTTTAAAACGATTGACTTTTCTGTTGGTATGTTTACAATTCATCTGAAAGCCAACATTGTGGTAGAAGCTGCCCTAATGATGTGAGGAAAAATGGCGTCCGGCTCCCCCTCTTGAAATCCTTACTTTAAGGATTTCACTTCACTTCCACTACTCTCTCTTTCCCACCCACCCCAAAACACATTGTGATATATTGTTTTCCAAACTAACTCGGCCCTCTTCTCTTTTTGGTATTTTGCAGGTTTTTTGTCAACTTCCCATCTGCCAAGCAGTACTTCAGCCAATTCAAGCACATGGAAGATCCACTAGAGATGGAAAGGAGCCTGCAGCTGCGTAAACATGCCGGGAGGGTCATGGGGGCTATTAATAGTGTGGTGGAAAACATATACGATTCGGAAAAGGTCTCCTCTGTGCTAGCTCTGGTGGGCAAGGCACATGCTGTCAAGCACAAAGTCGACCCTGTCTACTTTAAGGTAAGGGCAAAATCATGTCCTTGAACATTGATAAGAAAACCCCAAACCAAATAAAGTAGACATAAAAGAGTAATATTGACTGGCTAGTAGGTCCTTGCAATTTTCAATTTGGTGCTTTATTATATCAAAATATTTAAGTGATGTAGTTCATGGGTGTCAAACCTGCGGCGTCACTTTGCCATCACGTGTTGTTTTGCGATGTTTTTCCCATTCATGGAGTTGGGGTGGGCGTAGCCTGTGCATGATACATCCAGCCCGTGGGCCACCAGTTTGACACCCCTGATCTAATTCTAATAACAGAATCTATACATCATTTTGTTGTGCGGTCATCAATATTTAGTTTACTTGTGAGATCCATGAACAATTAAATGTGAATATTAAAGTCTTTTGTTCACAATCATTCCCATTTGTTTTAGCATGAGGATTGAGCTGAGTTTGAGGATTGAGTTGCAATATCCTAAGAGTACTTATAAGGGAAGGGCAGAGACCAACAAATACATATACATTTTTTCCATTATTCACTCTATAACAGAGGTCTCCAACCTTGGCAACTTTAAGACTTGTGGACTTCAACTCCCAGAATTCCTCAGCCAGCTTTGAATTCTGGGAGTTGGTCCACAACTCTTAAAGTTGCCAAGGTTGGAGACCCCTGCTCTACAGGGAGGCATCAAATTCAGACTTGAATTAATCGCTGTTTTCCCAAAACATTTTTTTAAAAATAGTGGGTTAAGAGCTATTTGAAAAGTTACTCAGATTGTCATTTTTAGATTGAGAAGACTAGAGTGTCTTTCTGTCCTTCAGAGGCCTTTTACTAATAATGGAAAATAATACAGTTATATATGCTGCTCTCTAGAGATTATTATTTTGTGTCTTTTTCCAGGATAGATTTCCTCTGTCAGTTCTAGGGAACTATAGTCTTTCTGCTAAAGAATCTCAAGCCAACAAGCCCTTATTTGCTCGTGCTCTTTGATCTAAGACAAGGGGGTCAAACTGGCAGCTGATGGGCCAGATGCATCATGCACAGGCCACACCCACCCCAGCTCCACAAATGGGAAAAACATCGCAAAACGTCATGTGACTGCAACGTGACACAGCAAGTTTGCCATCCGCAATCTAAGCCAGCGGTCACCAACTGGTGGTCCGTGGACCACTGGTGGTCCGCGAGAAAATTTTAGTGGTCCGCAGAAAAGTTATTTGCACTTTTTATATTACACTAAATCAGGGGTCCTCAAACTGTGCCCCCGGGCTAAATACTGTACATGCAATGAACATTTGTGTTGCTGCAGAGAGCCTCCCACTTTGGGGTCTTTTTGTGTCAAAGGGGGACAGAAATTCTGACTTGGGATCTGCTTTGGCCTTCTACTGCAGGGCTTTGGGCAAAGGCTGGAGGGAAGTGCTGCTGGTGGTGAAGAGCCCGAGGGCCTTGTTCTAGTGGGACTGCCTCATGGTCTGGAACTGGCTGACCATCTCAGCCCGCTGAGCCTCCAGGCACCTGTACCTGGTCTTGCACTCCTGCAGGTCTTCCCTCTGCTTGGAAAGCCTATGCTCCTAGTCCTCAGTGAGATACTTCTGGTGTGCCTCCTTCTCAGTCAGATCCAGTTTGAACTGAGCTGTTTTGCCAACTCTTTCTCGTGCTGGCTGCTTAGCTCCAACAACTGCTTCCTGTTGGGGCCCTAAGGAGCCCGGGAGGGCAGGCGAGGAGTGGCTGGGAGGGATGGGCAAGTAGAGGCCGGTGAGGCGCCCTTCAATGTGAGTGACATTGAGTTGGCCATGCCCACCCAGTCACATGACTGCCTAGCCACGCCCATCCAGCCGGTCATTAGGCAAATCATATTAGTGGCCCGCAGGATTTAAAATTATGAATTTAGTGGTCCCCGAGGTCCAAAAGGTTAGTGATCACTGATCTAAGCTATTGACTTTGTCGTAAATAGAGCACTTGGAATAACTTCACCTTACTGCAGTTCTGTTTCTATTGATTTTGAACTCTAGATCTCTCATTGGTTCTAGTTGATGACTGATGGATGATACCATGTTTGTCCTTCAGTATAGACAAAAATTTTATGTCACCCACTAGTTTTTATAAATACATATAAATTTAGTTAAAAGTGTGCCCAAAATAGAGGGAACGTGCACTACAGAGCAAAGAGCACCATGTGTGAGTTACCAACACATTTGGACACATCATAATTTTGATAGTTGATAGATTATACAGCTTCCTCCTTAAACCCTATGCCCTTCAATAATTATGAAGAACTGAAATAGACTGATTAGTATCGCAAGTATTATTTCAGTGTTTTGAATTTACCTGTACACTTGATGGAGAATCACAATGGGTAATATGTTACATTGCAGTAGGATCTGGTGATAAAAAAGAGGATTCAAATAAAAATGTTCTCCTACAATCTCTCAAGAGACATTAAAAGTCCCTGCACAAAGCAGCTCCCCTTGAATCTGACATAACCATACCAAGAAACTGACTTGACTGAAGTTCCACTAAGAATTCTAAAAATTGTAACGATATTGCAGGACAGATAATACTTTGTTAATGGTTTCCACAGTCATTACGAGTCACATGCTTTTTTTAAGGAAGTTCAGTATCGAAAAGGTTTGATATTGATTTATCGTAGAGAAATGCATAATATGTACCTAATGACCAAAAACATTAAATGTTGGGAACAAACCCTTGACCCACTGAAATACCTTGTGAAGATTAGCAAGCAGTCTCCTCTCCAGCCCCTACACCCCACCACAGTTCTGTTCGTCCCTCCGTGGGCTTCCCCCAGCCCATTGCACATCGAAATGGACCTTCCGGGAGCCATAGTCAGCTCTCCGAGGCTCCGTTTGGCCCTCTGCAGGCCTCCCCCGGCCCATCCAACCCCCAGCTCCATTTTGGACAGCAAGGGCAAACAATTGCCATGGTGCTGCAAAATTTGTAGTTTCGGGCCTCATTTGGAAATGATAGGGGGAGTTGATCGTATAACTTCCAATGTTCACTACAGGAATGCTCATAACCCAGGAATTACCTCTAGTGATTAAAAAAAAAAACCAAACCAAAAAGCTTAGCTGGCATGGCACAAAGCATTTTCTTTTCTTTTAAAAACTGTCACTGGTTATTTTTTAGCAATGAGGTGGTGGCTAAATGCCAGATTTTGGCTTGTTTGTTTTTCTAAAGTGTGTCCCAATCCAGAAAAAAGTTAAAAGGTAAACTGAAAAAAGATGAAACAGTTCTTAACCTTTTGCAATGAATAATGAATATTTGCCACATAGTTTTAAAATATCAGATCTGCCCACTGTTCTGACAAGATTGATGCCTTTTGTGACTGTGATGTTTGAAACTTCTAATTAGACTTTCAGACACAAACATGAAGCTGGCGGCACCAGCTGTAAGTTATATTATGGATGCTTTCAAATATTTTATTTTTCATCTCTTTTATGCTGAGGTTCTATTACTTTTAATCTATAGCAAACTGGGGAACCGCTCGCAGCCTCTCCTGGATAGAAATATTTTGGTTAAGAGTTATTCACGCAATAGGAATCTTCAGCCAGGATTGCTGTAGTGAACCACAAGTGAACTATCTCTGAAGACAGACCAAGAGTAGCAGGTGGGAGGTTGTGCATATTTGGCAGTAATTCAGAAGTGCTTTAGACATGGTGTGTATGCAGCACTTCTCTGCCGTTTATTCAAACACACCCGTCTTTTTTTTTCAGGCTTCTGTACGAGCTCATTGCTTAAGAATCAGATTTCTTTTGATTCGTTAAAGAAAAATGTATTTTCTTAAGCTTGTGAAGAAGCCTGGAAAAAAGCTTTTTTCATAGATAGCAAAATAAAATAAAATACTCCACTCACTTGAAGTCTGAAGCACTTGCCGAATCATTTTTCAGTTCAAGGGGTTAGCACAAAATGCAGCTGCTAAAGTACTAATTAGAACTAGTAATTGAAATGAATCTCAATTGTGCAGAAAATAGTCTCCGTCCAGTCTCAATGCAAATACTTAATCTTAAGGTAGCTACTGAGGGGGGAAATCTGCTTCTAGATGAGCTGTCCCATAACTCTTTATGACTAAAGGGGCTGTTTTCTTAATAACATTATCTGTTGGGGATAGCTTTTGGGGCTCCTGCTTGCAGAATTCTCTTGGCACATAGATTGGTGTTTTTCTAACATCAAGGTAAAAAAATTCTAACTCCTTTTCTTTTATTAAGTATTTGGTCATCTAATTTTATCACAGATTTTGTTCTATTGATTTGATTTTGGAATTACATTGTGTTACCATCCAAATAGTCTGCTTTACAGTTCCCTCAGCACAAGCTGAAATTCAGTGTCCCACAGGCTGCTGAAATGGCCACGTAGGACCTGTCAGATGATGAGGAAAACAGTAAATAAGCCCAATTTTAATATAACTAAATGCTTATTTTTCACGTTGTAAGCGTTGAATCATTAAAATGAGTAACTCGCAAAACATTCACAACTTTTTATCATATTAACCTGATTTTTTTTAAAAAAAATCAGTCTGCCTTATGTCTGAAGTGTTTCTTCTGTGTCATTTTCAAAGGGTGCATAGTCTTACTACACATGCTCAGAGCATCAAGGACAAGCAATTGTGAAGCATAAAATATCTATGAAGTAAAGGAGAACGTCTAGTTTCACGCCTCTGAATTGAAATAACCTAGTCATCTAAGATGATTAGGAAAGATCAGGAAATTAAGACCTTTATATCCCAAGGCCTAAAATTATTGAGGTACACTCCTTAGACCAAAACAGCCTGTTAAGGAATGAAAGAGCTATAGTCTATAATCCCAGGGAAGCCCAATATTAAGGAAGGCTGCTTTTACGTTATTATTTATCGCCTTCATCTACTGAGTATTGTACAGCAATTAAGAATAAACTTCCATTCTGGCAACACACAGCCAAAGCGATAGCAGTTTTAAAAAGGGGGGCTAATGGTCATGCCTTGTTTTGAAACTATGGAGGACACAGAAATTCTGTTCTCCTAACTTTTCATCTTCGTTCTTCTCCCAGATTCTGACTGGCGTCATACTGGAAGTGCTTGCAGAACAATACACCAATGAGTTCAGTGTTCCAGAGGTTCAGAGAGCCTGGGCCAAGATGAGGAGCCTCATCTACACTCATGTGACGGCTGCATACAAGGAGGTGGGCTGGATGCACTTTCCAAACTCAATAATGGGAGTGTAATGTGGCAGGGCAGGCGTGGGATTCCTGCACAGTTTCACCCTGATTCTCATGACCCTTCACTCTGTAATAGGCTCATAGGCATAACTCTGTGGGTATTTAAGAAGTCCAGTGCTTGGCCTTTTAGAGAGATAGGCAATTGTCTGTACTGTACTGCAGTGATCCCCAATCTTTTTGGCTTTGCAGACTGGCAGGGGGAAGAGGGGATGGTTCTGCATGAGCAGTGGGTGGACACATGTGGCTCCATTTGTGCCAGCAGGAGGCACGTGCGCCCCCCACTCACACAACTGGAGCCTCGTGCGTGCACAGGCCCGCTGCTTCCATGGCCCAGGCATTGGGGACCTCCTGCTGTACTGTATTAGCATTAGTAATCGTGTTAGAATGGAAAGCCAGCATAAAGAAGATGGAAGGCGTTCAGTTGTGACTTTTAGAATTACCAGATTTGTTAATAATACGGTGCTAGGATGTATGAAACCATGCTATATGGATCTTGTTAAGAATCTTGTAGCACCTTTTAACAGTAGTTGGTAATTGTATAAACCTTTGTGGATCTGAGTCCTTTTCATCAGGTAAAGTGGACAATGATCTACAAATGATGCAATAAATCTTTTCTTTTAAAGTATTGCAAGAGTCTTTATTTGCTTCAGCAGAAGCCAGTTACCATTCTAAAAGCTATTAGTTTATGGTAATAGCTTTCAGAATGTATTTATTTCAGATTTACTTATTTCAGCTTGATGTTAATAGAGGTATTTAATTCACAATCCATCAAGAAAAAAGTGTAATTCTGCAAATCTTCCACTGATGGATGGGCATGATGTCTTATCAGGCTGGTAATGTTCGCTACCACACACATGACTCGTCTGCAGTCTTTCTACAGCCCAGGACATTCAATTCATACTTAGTGGGATTATAAAATAGCTTAATCTTTCTTAGAGCAATCCCTAGCTCAAAATTAAATCCCCCCAGATTATAAATAATAAGAAATCAGGTGATCTCTGCCCACTGAATCATCCCGCTTCATCTCTCTCCAAACTCAGTTATATTTTTATTCCTTCACCGATGCTGGTTCGTTTACAGTTTTTGAAAGCTGTGATTCACCTCAGTGATCTACTTAGGTGGCAAAGCATGTCAGTTTTGGCCTATTTTCAGAGATATTAGATGAGTGCACTGGGATTCCCCTTCCGTTATTGATTCATACTGGGTTAGACAGAGCAAAGAATTAGTCAGCTAGGCTGATATAGAAAGGAAACTGCCAAGGCTCTGGATGGTCTCCCACAGGCAATGCTGCCTCCACAATGAATCAGCACATGTAGGCAGTTCAGTCTTTAAAGTGGCACATACGGAAAGCAGTAACTGGAAGGGAAACAAGGGAGATATAATGAGGGTGTGATATTGTTTGACTCTTCCTGAAAAATCTAGTTTAACTGGATAAAATAAGCTTGCTATATATACGTACAGGTACACTGTCCCCTGCTTGGAAGGATCACTGCTAACTAGGGTGGCTAGTGCTTCAGATCGGATTTCAAGAGGTAGCACCTGGCTGCAAGATTTCAGCTCAGCTGCATCTTTTCCATATTACCATGCTTCCCCCCAAAAAAACACCCAACTGGAAAATAAGCCCCAGCATGATTTTTCAGGATGCTAATGAGCCCTACCCCCAAAATAAGCCCCAGTTAAGATAATCAGCCAGACAGATGCATTTAGTACCGTATTTCTCCAAAAATAAGATCTAACTGGAAACATTTTTGGAGCAAAAATTAATATAAGACCCAGTCTTATGGTATTTTCGGAGAAACAAGTACTAAGAATTAGAAGGAAAGATTCTTTCACTCAATACTATTGATAGTTTGCCCATTTGGATTCTGTTTTAGTCATCTCCAGCCTGACATAAAAATGAAGGGATGTAATAGTTTTACCCTACTGAGAATGATACAGGTAGTCTTCAACTTACAACAGTTCATTTAGTGACGGTTCAAAATTACAACAGCACTGAAAAAAATGAATTTATGGCCATTTTTCACACTTATGACCAGTGTAGCATTCTCATGGTCACATGAACAAAATTCATACACCTGGGAGCTGACTCATATTTAAGACCATTGCAGTGTCCTGGGGTCACGCAATCAACTTTTGTAACTTTCTGACAGGCAAAGTCAATGGGGAAGCTGGATTCACTTAATAACCGTGTTAGTAATTTAACAACTGCAGTGACTCGCTTAGCAACTGTGGTAAGAAAGGTCATAAAATGGGGCAAAGCTCACTTAACAGATGTTTCACTTCGCAACAACTTTGCCTCAAAACTCAGGCACCCCAAATTTTGTGGAATTGGAGAGACATACTTTTTACCCTTGCAAAGGGGCTTCTCTGTCCACCCAAAAATATGAATTATCAAGTAATTCAGAAAGCAAAAAGCATTCTTTTTATAAGATACAGAAACAAATGATACATATTATTTGGTATATGCGATACATCAGAAAGTAAGTGATCAAGCAATAAAGACATGTGAGACTTCAACAATAGAAAACATTGATTCTAGATAACATTCTACAACTGACAAATTTATAAATTACTTTATTCTTTCCCAACTGGGTTTGCATCTTTCTTTAGACTTGCAAGTGGATTCAAGAATATGCTCTCTATTCTTTAGTGCTGAAAAGACAAGTTCTCCCATACCGAAAAAAATGGCCTTAGCTAAGGAGAAAAAAATATGTTTCCCTAAAGTTAAAAAAAGAGGCCTAGACTCTTTTAAAATGCTAATAATGAAGCTTAACATTCCAGGTAACATTGGGATGGTTGGGACAAGCTGCAGCTTTTACTATGAGAAAATGAAAGAAGCAATTTATTTAACCTAGGGTAGCTTAACACAGTATTGGTCAGTTCGAGAGATGAAGATTGGCAGGGAGAAGAACTTTGTATTCTTAGTGTGATAAACACATTAAAAGTCCAGGCTAAATTCATAAAATATTTTAGCCAGCTGAAGAATGTTCAATTAAAATTGGGTGTTTACTTCAGGGCAGAACGAAATGTATGTCTAAGATAAATGGAATTACATACTACTCTTTGAATCAGACAGCCAGAAATTCTTAACACCACTAAACACACACACACACAAACACACAATGTCTGATTTCAAACAGTAATTTTTTTCAGTTTATATTTTGCCTCTCCCAGTTCAAGCAAGGATAGATAGACAGAAGGTTGCCTTCAACTCATTTGTGTGTGCCATCGGACCAATTTTTAAAAAGAAAATTACATTTCTCTGATTATTTTTAAATTAAAATGACTGTGTCATGAAGAAAGCCGTGGAAATTGAATGGCCGTATGCTTTAAAATATCAGAAGAAGCTGAGGATTATGTTCAGGAACAGAGCATGAGCAAAAAAACAAAAATCCTGACTCAGAATTCAGATGGGAGCTCTTACGGATTAGGAGGGAAAATAATGCAAACCTTCCTCCAACAGATCACACACAAAAACACACACACTTTTCTTTTTGTCACAAGGATTCTCCAGTGAAAAATACTTCTGACAAGATGACGGCCGTCAAGGTGAATGTCCTGATTCTCCTTGACTGTGTTCAACTGGGGAGTTCTTAGCTTTTTAAAACCAGATGTCTTCCTTCAGCCCACCTACAGAGAAACTGTCCGGGGGGGGGGGGAGAGAATACCTTTGTATTTTTCTGCCCCCAAATCTAGAATTACAATGCTTGGCACACCGTTGTGTCTATTCTGAAATGCAACTGATAGCTGTGCAACTTTGCATGGGGGTAAGGTTTAAATAAGGATATTTCTTATTAAACCAATGAAGGCAAAACTCTCTCTCTCTCTCTCTCTCTCTCTCTCTATATATATATATATATATATATATATATATATATATATATATATATATATATATATATATATATATATATATATATATATATATATATATATATATATATATATATTTTGTTTTCTGAGATTTTAGGTGTTTGTATGTAGGTCTTTGGTTATTGGGTTTTCTCCCGTAAAATTGGAAGTGTCTTGGCGGCGTTTGACGAAGTCTCATTCGTCATCTTCAGGCTTCAGCCGTGCTTCTGGGAGCAATGTGTTGCTCCCAGAAGCACGAAGCTGAAGCCTGAAGATGACGAATGAGACTTCGTCGAAACGTCGCCAAGACACTTCCAATTTTACACGGGAGAAAACCCGAATAACCAAAGACCTACACACACACACACACACACACACACACACACACACATATATATATATATAAGAATTTTTTTGGAGAAGGTAATATAGAAAAGAAGTTGGAAAGGCGGCAATCACACACATGGAATTGAATCAAGTCAATACAGTCAGCCAGCTATATTAGAATTAGAAACATAGAAAACCGATGGCAGAAAAAAACCTAATGGCCAGGGGTGAAATCCAGAAAGTTCTGACAGATTCTGGAGAACTGGTAGTGGAAATTTTGAGTAGTTCGGAGAACCAGCAAATATCACCTCTGGCTGGCTCCCGAGTGGGGAGGGAATGGAGATTTTGCAGTATCCTTCCACTGCACTCCCATCAAGCCATGCCCACCAAGCTACACTACACCCACGCCCACAGAACCGGTAACAAAATAATTTGAATTTCACCACTGCTAATGGCCCATTGAGTCTGCCCTTTAAGTTTTTTTTCTTTTTAATTGATTAATTTTAATTATTTCTATATTTTGTTTTTTTATTTTAATTATTTTTTGTCAGATGATGGACATGTGTTTATCCCAAGCATGTTTAAATTCAGTTACTGAAGATTAACCCACTATCTCCCACTGGAAGTTGGTTTCAAGCTTCCACTACTCTTTCTATGAAGTAATACTTTCTAACATTACTTTTGAACTTCCCTCTTGTCAGTATTAAAATCTTGATTTGGGAATCCTTAATAACATGAAATTTGCATGCATGGGACCACATTTCTTTGGCAATTTTAAATGCTGCAGTAATGAGATTTCATATCAGCAGGCATTCTTAAATAAGTGACACCCATCAACTCAATTAAGCCATTAAAATATGGATTTGCCTGAAATTTTGATTTCAACACATGTTCAGAATATACTACCAAGAAATTATTCAAGAGAGTGGATGCGGACCTCCAGTTGCACGTTAATAAGCAGCCTGTCATTCTCTTTTTCCTCTCCTCCTTTTCTTTTTTTTCCTGAGCAATAACCTCAGTTTTATGACTCTTGCATTCCCAAGTTAAAGAAAAACCTCCATCTTTAGGTCTAGACAGGAAATCATAAATTACCTAGTGCAGTGGTGTCAAACTCACATCGTCATGGTAGTGTCATGTGACGTATTGGGACTTTTCCCCCCTTCGCTAAACCGGGCGTGGGCGTGGCTAGCACGTTACGCATCTGGCCCACGGGCTGTGTGTTTGGCAGCCCTGACCTAATGGCAAACCCCACTTTCCTAAAACACCCTTGGTGAAATAATAAACACAGAAAGAATCCCATAAGTCAGTCATTGCTCATCCTCCAGTTGACCAGTAAGAAAGTACAAAACATTTTCACCTCTTGTTTGTTGTATAAATGAGATTATAGGGGAGAATCTTTGTATGGTAGCAAAATCTGAAATTGATCTATTAAAGACTGAGAGTATTAGGTCAATTTATTACATGGTTTAAGGATCATTTAGCTGAGTCATTCAAACGTTAGTGTTGTCACTTCTAGTCTTAAGATGTTAAATACAGGTAGTTCTCGACTTACAAGCATTTGTTTAAAGACTTTTTGAAGTTACAATGGCACTGAAAAAAGTGACATGACAATTTTTCACACTTATGAAAGTTGTAGCATCCCCATGGTCATGTGATCAAAATTCAAATGCTTGGCAACTGACTCATACTTGTTTTCAAAAAAGCCCTGGGGAATTTCAGTAGGGTTCCAAAATTCAAGAGTATATCATTCAAGCAACCTTTTGATGTTGTGTCAGCCATCTGTCTCCAAGCAGTTATTCCATGGAAGAAATTGTATTTAAATCCCCCAGCTATGTATGAGGGAACTGATTCTTCATGTTTTCCCCATGAAATTAGCATTTCCGCAGAAAGAGAATGCCAGTTATGTAGGACCATATAATTGGATCATTCAGACATGCTCTCAGCTACACAAAAGATAATCATGTTTAAGTAGTTCTCAAATAACTGAGTTGACATCGGAAAGAGACTTGAATCTTCCAACATAACAACACAGCTTTTATCACTAGCTTTGTGGCCCATGTTGTGTGATGCTCTCAGAGTCAGAGATGATAAGGTGAAATGGTATGTGGGAATGACCTTGGGAGGCAGGAGGAAGAGTCACAGTCAGGGGAGTAGTCAGACAAGACGGCAGCTTAGCTCATAAAAGAAATTTAGGTGTGGAAAAGAAGGTATGTTCTCTAGTTTCTTGGGCTATAAAGATGACAGGGAAGAAATATATTTTCAGATTAGCAAGACTGACATCAGCCTTAGATACCTTAGCAATAAAATTAAAGAAAATCATTAGGAAAACATTTGTCAAATTAACATACAATCAACATTTTGGGCTATTTTCTTTCTGGCTGTGAGATATAATAAATCTGTATCTTCAAAAAGCATATTATTAAAACATTTGATATACTTGTTTATTGCTACTGCTATTTTGCAGAAATAATCTTTACTAAACATTATTCAGTTGCGTGCAGCCATTGGTATTATCAACTTGAAAAATTACCACCCAGAAAGAAGATATGCATGTTCAGAAATATGTTTATAGTTTATTATATTTTTAAAAATCTGTCTTTATTTTAATATAAAGAGGATATATGACTCAAATTTAAAATCTGCTGAATAAATAATTTTAAAAACAAGGAAATTCTCTTCCCTTTGGAAGAGAAAAAGGAAGGAAGATTGAATTGTGACTTTGGTTGGTGATTCTGTAAATATATTTTGAGCCAGCTGCACCATGTTTCATCAGAGCTCCTATCTACATTCCAACTCTTTCCTCCCTCTCTCTCGACCTCAGAAGCAACAAATATTTCAAAATGAACATTCTTGGAAACCAGAGTTCATTTATTTCTTGTTTTCTCTGTGCCCAGTAGATATATCATAGATTGCATCATACCATGTTTACTCTGCTGAATGCTTTGCATAGTTCTAGTGGCTTGCATTGTGCTTTGGGTGGAATTAGTTGGATTGTCTGAAAACCCATCGGCTGATGTTCCTCAAGAAAATTGTAGCACTCTAGAGGTCAGGGAACGCCCTTGTTTGTGGTGGGACAGAGAGCTGGAGTTCAACTCATCCAGTGATTATCAAGTAAGAGGCAAGCTTCCATGTACAGGTATCTAGGAGATGCATTAGAAACAACTTGAAATGACTGACGGTCTTACAGGTCACCAGCTTCAGTGAAATTCATTAAGGAAAGCTGTCCATCAGAAGGGGAAGCAGAGGGTTGCCTTTAACCAGTGGTGATTTCAAATTTTTTTACTACCGGTTCTGTGGGCGTGGCATGGCTTGGTGGGCATGGCTTGGTGGGCATGGCAGGGGAAGGATACTACAAAATCTCCATTCCCACCCCATTCCAGGAAAAGGATACTGTAAAATCTCCATTCCCTCCCCAATCCAGGGGAAGGATACTCCAAAATCCACATTTCCTCCCGATCAGCTGGGACTTGGGTAGCAAAGAATAGATGGGGGCGGGGCCAGTCAGAATTTTTACTACCAGTTCTCTCAACTACTCAAAATTTCTGCTACCGGTTCTCCAAAACTGGTCAGAATCTGCTGAAACCCACCTCTGCCTTTAACTCATCCCATCACCTTCCAGTCAGTTTATAGATACAATTATCTGATAGAGCTACTCTACATGTATGCAGACCCAGTCCCCAAAGATACTTTCATGAGGCCTGAACATCACTTAAATAAATCATTCTTGCACAGATAGGCAAAATTCCCACCACATGCTCCAGTGCATATTTAAAAAGTATAAAGGATGTGAGCAGCATATAAATCTCCTAAATAAAATAAAACAGTACAGAAGAATAATCTTAGATTCCAGTTGTATTCTGCCAGTTTCACATCTGTCGTGTTAGTCTTTAAAATTTAGAACAATGCAGAGCCTTGAAGGTGGCTGTTTTGATCCATTTTTGCCTGACATTCAACCTGGTTTGGAGGAATTTGCCTGAGTGCCATAACTCACCACCCAGGTGGGAAAGTAAAAAGGGCAGCATGGCTTTCGATCAAACCGCCACTGATCTTTTTCTGGACTGTCCTAGGAACTGCTACATTAGCATATTATTTTATAAAAGCTCTACTCCTATATTGGAAGGAAGGACTCTAAAAGTAATGGTAGCAGATTGGGGCTTTTCCCCATATCAGCCATTCTGCAAGCTTCTTCACCCATTTCGGTCTGATCCATTTCTAGCAAAAAATTTGCTAAACAAATATTTGTAGCTGATGATGAATTAAGGGAGGATCAATAAATGCAAATTCAAGATAAGAATGGATAACTGTTGGCTGTAAGGCCAAACTACACCCTTGATCGTTAGGCCAGACAATGAACAAAACAATGATTTTTTGGGGCGTTCATTGTTCATTGGGCCAATGTCTCCAAATGCTATAAACTTATTATTATGTTTATATTTGAGATATAAACAAGCTGCCAGAATAATAATTTTCAACTTTTGCTCTTTGATTTACAAGTTGGAGCCATGACCTAGAACGTTTCATAAGTTTCATCAGTATATTCATTGTGCTTTGAACTTAAGATACTTAGTAGTAATATCCTGATGAGGTGGTTTTGGTTGTGTGCTCTATGTAAGGCTGAGCTTGAAGATAGTGCCAAAACTTTGCTGATACACAAAGCATCACATTTAATTATTGATGAGCACTAGCAGGTATTATTGTTTTAATATATTTGCTCTGGCCTCTCTATGATTTCTTAAACCAAACAGCCTGGTTCTAGATCAGTGACATTGGCAAATAGCACCTGATTCCAGATGCCCTAAATTTTCTTCCATGAAATTTCAAATAGCAGCCTTGGATTTCCTTCACCCTGATAAGCTTGCCAATTTTCCTCTCCTTTCATTTTTAGTGGCTGTTAAAGAATTTTGTATTTCAACATATCTTTTTGGTCGAGTATTTTACCACAGATTGTATTGCTATTTTTTTCACATTGTTTAATTTACTGTTGTTGCTGCTTTGTATCAGTAAATTTCAGAAATGTTAGATGCTGGGGCTGATTTTAAATTCTTTTTTAAGCTGTCTTTTTAAAACCTTCTGGACTGAAAAGTAAAGTGTATAAAGATACTAAAAAAGTTTTAAAAACACATATTTATACCGGTAATAAAAATAAATTAATTGAACAGTAGCCATAAAAATATTCTAAATCTAAAATTCAGATGTTTATTAACTCTGCTACGGCTATGATAAACCTGAGAGAACCTGAAGAATGTCCCCAGTCACTAATTATTGAACTTTTTGGAGTGAGCATTGCTTAGCCATTGTTATTACTGAAAATTAAAAGCAGGTTCTAATGATAGTTTTTCCTTGTTGATATGCAGAGCTGACTGATACGTCGATCACTCAGTATGAATTCCCTAATTGCAAAGCTGCTTCCAGATCAACTTTCAGTCAGTACTGTCATTGCTGAACAGGTGTTTAGTGCTACAGCTGTATTTAAGCAACCCACTGAAAATTGTTTTTCCTTGAAATGTTCTGTTTGTGCAAACCTTTTTAAGCCCCCCCCCCAAAAAAAAAGTATTCTGTTTGGATGTTTCCTCTATACAGTACTGGCACTACTGAGATTCTATATACTGTGATATTTTTTGTAGTTATAAATAGATAAAGCGTTACAAATAATCAACCATTTTTAAAGAAAATCTCCCAAACTCTTGATTATATACTGTTTTTATTTAGGGAATATTGCTGACTTTCTGCCATGGGTAATAGATTGTACAGGAAGTTGATTTAGCTGTTAAATAGGGATTCAGAATTGGAGATATGGTATACTATTATAAAAATAGAACTTGATAAAGCCTTTTCCCCTTCTTTATCATTTCAGTATTATTAAACAGGTTATCAATATTATATATATAATATGTTAAATATAATATCCTGAAGTTTATCCAGCATTTTCAGGAGAGAACAGTGAAAAAGTCCAATATTAATTTGAGAGTGCACAGGGAATGGGGGGGGGACAGGAGGGAAGAGAGAGAAGGGGGGAAGGAGGGAGAAAGGGAGAGAGAGAGAGAGAGAGAGAGGGAGGGAGGGAGGGAGGGAGGGAGGGAGAGTTCTTTTCATCTGTGATACATTGGAATAAAACACATGGATTCAGATTGTAGGTTTTCTAGTTGTGTGCAGATGTACCACCAGAAGACACATACATTAAATGGGCAGCTATATAAATTGAATGGCAATAATAACAAAATCTGGGTCAACATTAGTAAGCACCTTATTGTTTTGGAAGCTTAGTATATCAAATATAAACATAAAAGTAATTTTATATCATTTAGAGGCAGATAGTAACAACTCTGGAAATTCCTATCCTTGTTGACCATTGATTTCATGATCCCAGTCAGTCAAAGGTCATCTGCCCCACGCAATGGTATCATAGTTCCTGCACCCACTCCTCGGCTACTTGTTATATCATATTAATTTAGGCAAGTTAGTCCTGCTACTGTTCACAATAGCAATAGCATTTAGGCTTATATACCGCCCCATAGTGCAATACAACACTCTTTGGGCAGTTTACAATGTCAACATTATTTACATATTGCCCCCCAAAATCTGGGTCCTCATTTTATTGACCTCGGAAGGATGGAAGGCTGAGTCAACCTTGAGCCTGTCAGGATTGAACTCCAGACTGTGGGCAGTGTTTGCCTGCAATTCTGTACTCTAACCATTGCGCCTCCAGGGCTCTTCCTCAATCCTCTCCCAACTGTCAAGCAGAGATATTTTTGCTGGAATAAACATGTCTCTTCTTTTATAGTAGAATATCTGGATCAGTGGTGAAATCCACATTTTTTTACTACCAGTTCTGTGGGCGTGGCTTGGTGGGCATAGCAAGGAAAGGATACTGCAAAATCCTCATTCCCTCCCCACTTCAGGGGAAGGATACTGCAAAATCTCCAATCCCTCCCCACTCTGTGGCCAGCCAGAGGTGGTATTTGCCAGTTCTCCGAACTACTCAAAATTTCAGCTACCGGTTCTCCAGAACCTGTCAGAACCTGCTGGATTTCACCCCTGCTCTGGATCCTACAAAACTAAAATAAAACTCCCAGAACCAAGCAGAAGTAGGGCAGCTGATTGAAATACGGTTATCTGGCAAAGTTTCATATACAGTTAAGCTGATTTGCAGTCCAACCATATTCCCCACTTTGTTATACAACACTCTTTGGGCAGTTTACAATGTCAACATTATTTACATATTGCCCCCCAAAATCTGGGTCCTCATTTTATTGACCTCGGAAGGATGGAAGGCTGAGTCAACCTTGAGCCTGTCAGGATTGAACTCCAGACTGTGGGCAGTGTTTGCCTGCAATTCTGTACTCTAACCATTGCGCCTCAGGGCTCTTCCTCAATCCTCTCCCAACTGTCAAGCAGAGATATTTTTGCTGGAATAAACATGTCTCTTCTTTTATAGTAGAATATCTGGATCAGTGGTGAAATCCACATTTTTTTACTACCAGTTCTGTGGGCGTGGCTTGGTGGGCATAGCAAGGAAAGGATACTGCAAAATCCTCATTCCCTCCCCACTTCAGGGGAAGGATACTGCAAAATCTCCAATCCCTCCCCACTCTGTGGCCAGCCAGAGGTGGTATTTGCCAGTTCTCCGAACTACTCAAAATTTCAGCTACCGGTTCTCCAGAACCTGTCAGAACCTGCTGGATTTCACCCCTGCTCTGGATCCTACAAAACTAAAATAAAACTCCCAGAACCAAGCAGAAGTAGGGCAGCTGATTGAAATACGGTTATCTGGCAAAGTTTCATATACAGTTAAGCTGATTTGCAGTCCAACCATATTCCCCACTTTGTTATACAAACACTCTTTTTCTTGCTTTGCTGAAGCACTGCTATGCATAAACTCCTTGAAACAGCAACTGATTTCCCGTTGGCTTCTTCCCCATGACAAGAGCAAAACTCAGCATCTATGTGGTTGAACCAAGAGCGACTCCTCAGGCTTTAAGTCAAAAAGCAGGATATACTTTGTCAAATTTAAACTGAAGGAACCTGGAAAATACTTGTGTAGCAATAGCATGGGCATCTGCATCTAAGACGAAAGAATTTAGCAGCTAGTGACTGACAGACAACACCATTAGAGTGAGCATTGTAATTAGAGAGTCAGAGATGAGATTTAGATGCTTAATCTGCCATGTGCTCATGAAGTATTGCAATGATAAAAGCCTTAGACTTAACTTGAAGTGAAAACCATATAATCATAAAACTGAGAGGCCATTTGGGCTCAATCCCCTGCTCAGAACAAAAATCCATATTACAGCATCTCAGTGAAAAGAAACCCACCACTTCTCTAGTTAATTAGTTTCAGTATCAAACTGCTCATACTCTTAGGGGAAAAAATTCTAGTAGAACTCTGCCATCCTTTAACCTAAATCCATTATTTTATGTCCTGCACTGTAAAATGGAAAAGAACAGTTCTGGAACTTCTTTTATATAACTTAGAAGTTATTTGAAGAGTGCTATCACTTTAGCCTTCTTTCTCAAAGCTAAAGAATTTCCCTTCCCTACAAATACATTATTTGTAGTCTATCGATTATGGTTTGATTATATAGAAGAAATATTAATTAATGCACTTTTGAATCCAAGCCACTCAATATGAATGCCTTCCAGATATTATTAAATGATTAAGTCTGTTCTTGATAAATCTATGATTTCTGGTAATTATTGCATTGTTTTCTACATGGTTGCAAATAACTTATTTATGCTTTCCTATGGAACTTCCCAGGTCCTGATGTCAGGCTGAGTTTTATATGTTCTTCCTTTTCCAGCTCTTGGGTGAGTGGGGAGAAAACATTTTTCTCCTCTAGAAATTTAGTACTTGATCAGTTCTTCAGGAGTTGTCAGGGACAATGCATACAGATTCATCTAAACTGGGTGTCTGCAACCTGCAGCTCCAGAGCCACGTGCAGCTCTTTCGTCCCCCTGCTGTGGCTCCTATCGGCTGAACCCCCACTGGCTAGCCCCACCCCACACTCTCCCCTTCCAGTCACTCCTCGCCTGACCTGAGAGAGATGAGAGAAAGACAGAGAGAGAGAAAGAGAGAGAGAGAGAGAGAGACAGAGACAGAGACAGAGACAGAGACAGAGAAAGACACACACACACAGAGAGATACCTGTTTCCCACAGAAAACACTGGGGGACACAAAACTTGGGTAGGCGTGGCTGGGTGTGTCATGTGACTGGGAGTAAGTGACGTCAAGTTAGACACATCCATCCAGATTTCATGGCTCCCGCTGTTTGCTTTTCTATGGGAAACAGGTCCAAATGGCTCTTTGAGTGTTTAATGTTGCAGACCCCTGATCTAAGCTATCAGCTAGTGTGTGTTTTTTTCAGTACCCTAGTATGCAATTTATCTCGTCCTGGAGATTTAAGCTGACCATATATCTACCCATCCCAAGTTTCAATCCTATCTTGCTCCTCACAATTTTCACTTCATATGTATACTTTTGTGTTGAACTAAAGTCTGAACTGAAGTAAGAGTTGCAGCAATGTCTTTTTTGTTGTTGTTGTTGTTGTTGTTGTCTGATAACATTTTGCCATTGACTGGCTGATATACTGATTATTTTCTTTCCCCTTTCCCCCCCTATATTTATGGAATATATTTAAGGAAGGCACTTTTATTATTTTTAGCATTGATTGTTAACCTCATTCTGAGATTTAGCTTCCTGGATGCCAGCCTGACAGTTCCAGATTATCCCACTCTACTCTTCCTTCGTAAGAAGCCTGAAATGATGAAAAATAGCCTGCTGCCATATTTTCACTTTTAATACTTTTAATCCAAAACATACTACTAAGATGAAGATCAGAGAAATAACATTTTGCTAAATTTTTAAACCATTCCTTTTCTTTCACGAAACTCATCAACAGCAAATTCCCTTTCCCTTTTTTTTCAGAAATGGAGGGAATTCATTGAAAGTAACTAAAAAATAATCCCTTGTTTCAATCTCCTTTCCCACATGTCTCCTGCAAACTCACTAACAGAATCTATAGGCAAAACAAGGGGATGAGTCAACAAAAACATCTTGAATGAACCATGGGGGAAGGGGAAAGTTATGTAGCATTAGTAATTGCCCAGTTGAACCTTACTTTATGCAGATCCCTAAAAGGCAAGGAATCAGCATTTCCATATAGTGAATGTGTTTTGGAGAAGTAATCCTGTGGGTTTTCACCACATCCTTCCTGCAGTTTAAACATTAACATCAAATGTTTTCACAAATGGCCAAGGGCAGGATTTTTGATTGAATGAAACTAAAAGGCTCCTGGGAACCTAGGATTTGATTTTTAAAAAAATGTTGCTACATGAAACTAAAAGTCAATTTATACCACATACTACAATGTGGTTATCATCTCATTAGCTGCCCAGAGTCGCCTTATCAGGGAAATAGGTGGTATATAAATGAAATGCAGGTAGTCCTTGACGTACAGCCAATTGTTTAGTGGCCATTCAAAGTTACAACAGCCTTGTTGTACAGTGCCTCGTTTTACAACATTTCTTGCCACAGCTGATAAGTTAGTAACATGGTTGTTATGTGAATCTGACTTCCCCATTGATTTTGCTTGTTGAAATGTTGCAAAAGATGATCACATGACCTTGGGACATAGCAACAGTCATAAGTATGAATCAGTTGCCAAGCATCTGAATTTTGATCACATGATTGTGGGGATGCGGCAATGGGTCGTAAGTGTGAAAAATGGTCATAAGTCACTTTTTTCAGTGCCGTTGTAACTTTGAATGGTCACTAAATGAACTGTTTTGAGTTATCTTAGCATGCTGCTCTTATTTTCTAATCTAATCATCTTTTTTGGCGGTGCACTGTTTGTTTTTGTTTGTTGATTTTGCATCAAAGATATTAAGTTATAGCTGCACCCATGTTGCACATTAGTTGGTTTGTTGCTTGTAGGGAGCTGGTGCTTTTATTTGATATTACAGTATTAGCATCAGTTAATATTTGTGCTAGCTGTTTCTTTGGAACAAGCTTCATCTTGTTATGTTGTTTTTATGCTGTTCTAGTTGTCCAGTCATTCTCTGTTTGAATTTCTCTTGTTTTTCTTTAGTTACAAGGTTTTGTTCTTTCTGAGGAGAAGGCAGAGGAGAGAGAGTGCTTGGTTTGGGAATGAAAACTATTCAGTAGCTTTGCTGGTTTCCTCTACTGCCTAAACCACCCACCCACCCCGGTCAGGCACAAGAAACCATTCAAAAGCACTGTGAGTTTATTCCATGCAAGTTATGCACAAGAAACTGATCTACTAACAGTCAAGGGAAATTGATGGCAGATAAGAATCATCAGACTACAATGGGGGGGGGGGCTTGGACTTCTGACCCTTTTGAGATGTAGGGACACCAGACCAGACTGACGATGCATTTGACCCTGGTCTCAGGGTCAGCCTGGTCATTTCCTTGTATACCCCCTCCCCCATGGTTTGTCAATATAATCCGAAATACTTCTGGGAAGGCTTCTATTTCATTGCCCTGGATAGACTTTTACAATTCTTCCAATTCTACTTCTATGAATACTTTATTTCATGTCATAGTTGAATGTTCTACCAGCCTCTGCTCTGTTGTTTCTGATTCTGCTTGTTGTCCTTTTCAGAACTGATGTATTCTTTTCAGCTATCCTCTTCTAGTTGGATCTGATTTGTAATAACAGATCATTAATTCTTCATTTCCAGTTTTTGTATATTTGCAAAGGGTAAACTTTTCTTCCAGTAATCCTGCAGCTGCTGGCTCTGGTTGCTCAGCCAACATTTCTGAGATCTATTGCCCATTTGTCACTGGAAGTCAGGAACTCCAACACAGCAGTAATGAGGAAGCTAAGAAACTTAATTTACTTTAGGAAGCCTCCTGCTGTCACTTAATTTAAGTAACCTTTTTTAAAAATCTCAGCTTCCTTTCAGGCAAATGCAGGAAAAAGAGTGGTAGACCAAAGATCTATTCAAGCATTCACCTGAATGTGCAAGAACTAAACCAATCCTAGATATGTGACTGCAATCTTTAGCCAACTTGCTGCCATAAGCAGATCCTCTATGGATTTTTGTGCAGTTACCAGATTCTAAAAGATACTTTCAGGTTTCAGGATGAGGGCTTCTAACTGGGCTCAGCTGAACCCTCACAGAAGCTCAATCTGGTAAAATCCCAATTGTCATTTGCTCTGAAGGTCTAAAGTCAAAGTCATTTGTAGGAGATTTGAGGCATATATACATTCACCGCCTACATATACTTTGCCCTTGCGTATTGAACATGAGATCTAATGATATTTGAATCACACACATAGCGCAGCTGCAGGAATGCTTCTTATATGCCAGAAATCCTTCCTTGATTATCTTTCCCTCTCTTTTTAACCAGCCTGCAGGCGTGCTTCATGACTTTGTTTGATTTTGGTAATGTACACAGTTGTGTAAGAACAAAAGCAGACAAAAAAGTGAAAGTCAAGATGGATTGCCTGGAAGAGAGGGCTTTCAGCATCCTTGGGAATTTTGTGTTTCCCTGCCTCAGGCTTGTACTTAGAATTTGATGCTAAAAATAAACGTTGCTATCTGACCCGCAAACCCAAATTCTGTGAATTAGACAAGCAGGCACATAATAATGCATGCATATTCATTATCTGGCTTTATTTAGGTGCCAAAACCTTTTGCCAAGGACAGAAAGTGGCAGGCTGAAGAAGATCAAGAGATTGTTATGAGCCAAATCATATACAAGAAAGGAAATGGCTCTTCCCTGTAAGAAAGACTATCTATTTCCCTTTGAAACTCTCCTGGCTCTTCCCCGCTTCAAGCAGCCCTGCAAAGATTTTGCAAAGCTGGTCTGAACATCTGGGGGCAAAGAATTTAGTAGGGGGATTTCAGAAAAAGACAGGCTGCCTAGAGATGGCTGCAGCTCCTTTCCTCTGCTCAGCAAACTCCCTTTGCTGAAAAACTGGTGAGATTCTCAACCATTCAGGTCATGGTTGTCCCAAAGCTGCTTTTCCAAAAGGCAACTGGACCGTCTTTTTTTTTTTTGTCTTTTGAAAATGTTTCGTTTCTCATCCAAGAAGTTCAGTTCTCCAAGAAGTTTCTTGGATGAAAAGTGAAATGTTTTCAAAGGAAAAAAAAACACCAAGAAAGTTCCGTTGCCTTTTAGAAAAGCACTTTTTGGGATCCTTTGCTGAAAAATACTTTGCAAGGAACAAGCCTATATCTTGGATGGGGTGGCTGCATTGTACCATTTAGTTTGGCTCCCAGAAATCACTATGTTGTTTTATGAATGAACCTGAGTTGACAAATGTGAAACTCTTACAGCGAATGAAATTTCTCCCACGTAATGTATTAATAGGGTGTGTGCAGTGGTGGGATTCAGCCAGTTCGCACCACTTTGGGAGAACCGGTTGTTAACTTTCTGAGCAGTTTGGTGAACTGATTGTTGGAAGAAATCGTTAGGGCAGAGAACCAGTTGTTAAATTATTTGAATCCCACCACTGGGCGTGTGTGACACTTATTATGTTTAAATTTCCCACTCAAACATATTGAGGAGCTTTTTTCATTTGTTTACTCAAATTTTATAAACTGCTCTCATTGAGGAGGCTCTGTCTGTGCCAGTGGGTAGGCAAACGTTACTTTCCCTTTGTGGCGAAGGTTGTTCTCGAACAGAAGCACAGCCATATGGACAGCCATATTGCACAACTATCACTCTGAATTAGGAGTGGGCATTGTTTGTCCCTCCAGAAAAACTCCCACAATCCCTGCCTTAGACTAGTTTATTTATTCAAAGATCTCAAAAAAGTTAGGATACTTATGTACTGCTGTCCAGAGTGAATAGCTATCTCTCTCCAAATGCAAAACCCATAGGAGTTCTACTTTATTTAACTCTGCTATTTAATGTCAGCATGAAATTGCTGAAAGAGATAATTGAAAAAGAAAGAAAGCAATGCCGTTAGAATATTGATGATAATCACAGTTCTATTATCGCAGTTCTATTATATCCTTCGTCCCATCCAGCTGAAGCAACAAAAGAGTTTAACCAATACATGGCTGCGGTAAAGAAATGAATGAAAGATTATTACCTGAATCTCAAGCCAGATAAGAAAAATGCCCTCAGCATAGGTAAAGTTTAAAGCAGGCATTGCAGTCCTTAGCCCCCTAATTTTCTTCAAAAACTCCAGTTTTTATGGCTATTTGTGAGCCATGAGGATATTTGCCCATCTAATGCAATTAGAAATGCATCCAGGGGTGGGTTTCAGCAGGTTCTGGAGAACCGGTAGTGGAAATTTTGAGTAGTTCGGAGAACCTGTAATAAAAATTCTGACTGGCCACGCCCCCATCTGTTCTCTGTCTCCCAAGTCCCAGCTGATCGGGAGGAAATGGGAATTTTGCAGTATCCTTTTCCCAGGAGTGGGGTGGGAATGGAGATTTTGGAGTATCCTTCCCCTGCCACGCCTACCAAGTCATGCCCACCAAGCCATGCCACGCCCACCAAGCCACACTCATAGAACTGGTAGTAAAAAAATTTGAAACCTACCACTGAATGTATCTAATGCATAATGGTTACTCTAGCCCTTTGGGACAGCCTCCCATATGAGATGGATATCAGGACTGTATCCTGATATTAATCTTGGAGATTTGGAGATTTGGTTATTAATTTTTATTTTTAAAAAAGCAATAAAAATTAATTATTTTTAGTCTTATTTTGTTTTTGCAAACAATAAGAAAAGGTGGGATTTTGGCTTCAGATTTAATTGTGCTTAAATTTTATTATTTATTTGTTTGTTTATTTATTTACCACCCATCTCATATACAAACAATTCCAAATTTACTTATTTATTTATTTATTTAATTTATTTGCCACCCATCTCATATACAAAAGATTCCAAATACTGGAATTTGACTTTTATTAATTTCTTTTAAAAACAGAGCTCGATGCGCATAGCTTAGTTCAGTAAGACACATGGTAGAAAATTGTACTATATTGTCCCAGTTCTTAGCAAAAGTATGAACTGTGAATTTTGGACTGCAAGTGGAAAGAATCTTTAAAATTCCTTGATTATATACCATATCAATAATACTAAAATTTGAGGTTAAAAAGGAAAAAAAATGTCTGTAAGCATTCATACTTTCACCCTCTACATTCAACAGGAATTGCAAACTTATTCTCCTCATTAAGTGGAGAACCAGGATCAAATATATAACCTATTATGATGAAATGTCTTGTCAGCTCAGAGGGAATACTTTATATTAAAGGGCTGCCAATCTCACATTCCAAACCCACTGCATTTCTCAAGACTCTATATTTAATTTTAGATAGCCTGTATTATTTTGAGCAGATTCTTGAATTCTGATGAGAAAGGTCAATTCTGTTTGAAATTTTATCAAGTTGCGGCACTACGGAGTTTGAGGCCCCTTGTTTTATCAATGCTGATGTGACTTACCATGATCTTTATCTTTACAGAAATAATGTAGCTTTTTTAAACACAGTGCATCCTGCTTATGAATGACTTTGCCACTTCTCATTTTGAAAAGCTAACATGGCAAATCCACTGTAAAATTAGTTGTTGCCTATTTCAGAGAACTACTTCGAAAGAGAATTGAGGTGGGGAAGTTTGCCTTGATGGTCTGATCTGCCTCATGAACAGCAGTCACTGTACAGAGCAGGGGCCCATATGCAGAAGATGCTGCTGCCAGATGAAGCTGAACAGCTGTTTTAGAAAAAAAAATCCTTCTCCTTTGAGGAAGGCATTTGCAGGAATGCTTTGCTCAAGTCATTATTGAAGAAAAGCACCTCTGTACAGCCCTGCTGGTCTTAATCAATAAAACATAGTCCTCGAATTACAACAGTAATGAGGACCAGAATTGCTACCACTAAGTGATGCAGTCATAAAGTATGTTGTCATGTGATTGCATTGCTCAGTGACAGTCCCTGTTAGTGTTATTAACAGAATCCCACCAGATGTTATGCCTTCTTGGCTTGGTCCCTTTCAGCCCCGATCCTTGGTAAACTAAAGGACTGCCTTCTTCACTTCTTCTTCAACTTCCGCCACCCACCTATTTCTACCTTCATCTTTTATCTTTTAACCACCCTGCCCAGTGACACTCCTTTGTGGTAGCAGCACTGGGGTAGAGGCCCAGGTGTCAAGTGCCAGGGAAATCAGGAGATACAGGCAGTCCAAATGGGTATAAAGATTTATTGCAAGCTTAAGGTCTCTACAAGAATCTGAACTACTAACAGCCCAAGCAAATTGGTAGTAGTTAAGGGTCAGAGAAATTCAAGGTGAGCTGGGCTTAGATCTCTTGTGGGCGTGAAGGGACTCATGACTGATAGCATTAGCAATAGCACTTAGACTTATATACTGCTTTACAGTGCTTTTACAGCCCTCTCTAAGCGGTTTACAGAGTCAGCAAATTGCCCCCAACAATCTGGGTCCTCATTTTATCAACCTCAGGAGGATACAAGGCTGAGTTACCCTGGAGCTGGGTGAGATTCAAACTGCCAACTTGTAGGCAGCTGACAGTCAGCAGAAGTAGCCTGCAGTACTGCCCTCTAAACACTGTGCCATCATGGCTCAACTGATAGGTTTGAGTCTCCCTCAGACTCAGCCTAGTCATCTCCTACCACAGAGCAGTCAGCAGTTTCACCGGCTGCCACCATCATCTGGGCTCTATTTTAGTCTCAGCATCACCAAGCAGTGCCACCTCAAGCCCCATACTGTGGCCAGCCATTTCAGTCAACCCATCTGTCCTGCGCTCCTCAGGCCTTTCTGTGCCCAGCTGATCTTTACCTTCTTCCTATGTGAAACATCTGCTGCCCATTTCTTCCTGAGGCTACTCACACTGTTCTCCAAATAAGATACGTCATTCTCCAAATGGCGTGTGCCATTCTCATAATGCTTCAGAAAGCCTTTGGAAAACTTCTGAGGCCTTTCAAAGCATCACAAGAACAGTGCATGATATTTGGAGAACAGCACATGCTATTTGGGGAACAGTGCAAGTGGACTTGGGAAGAAAGCTTGGCACAGCCAGCCTACTGCTTCACAAAGGATCAGGCCAGATACTACTTATCAGCAGTGGAAAGAAAACAGTGAAGGTTAGTTGGGTGCAACAGGGCCTGCAGAGCGCAGGATGGCAGAGTGGCTGAGGCTTTGCCCTATGGAGTCGGAGTGGCTGAGGCTTTGCCCTGTGGAGTCGGAGTGGCTGACTGCAGTGAGAGTTTCAGGTGGCACTTCTTGGCTGAAGTAGTTGCCTGGGCTGGTGGCATCTGGCTGAGATTGCTGAAGGCCCCAGGTATCTACATCAGGCCCAGCAACATCATCAAGAGTGCTGCTGTGCAGGACAGCCAAAAGGGCTGAAATGGAGGGGGGAGTTGAAGCCGCCAAGAGCCAAAATTTTGCTCACAGGACCCTAGAGGCACTGCAGTGTTCATAAATTTGGGGACTGGCATAAGTATTATTTCTTCAGTGACTTGTAACTTCAAGTGGTCTCTCAGCAAATGGTCATATTGTGAGGTTGACTATATGTATCGTTATTGGAAAGCACCAGATCCTTTCCAAATAATATGATTCCCACACAATCCAATTCAGAATTAGATCGTTTAATACAATGAACACCCCTAAAATGGCCTTGTCAAGCTCAGTTGCTTTCATCCAATGACTTAGATTTTCTTTTAAATTCTTACAGACAGGAAGGAAGGAAGGAAGGAAGGAAGGAAGGAAGGAAGGAAGGAAGGAAGGAAGGAAGGAGGGAGGGAGGGAGGGAGGGAGGGAGGGAGGGAGGGAGGGAAGGAAGGAAGGAAGGAAGGAAGGAAGGAAGGAAATTTCCTGCTGTGATTCTGGAGCAAGAACCGACTTCATTATCTCTTTGTCACTTGCTCAAAACAATTTGGTTTATTTGAGGAGTGCTTAATATAAGCTCTGTCAGGACCAAGATTAATTCCCTCAGTGTTTGGCAAGAAAAAGATTAAGTATTAGGTGGTGAAGACCGAGGTGGAGTATGTGGGATCCAGATATATATTAATGTGTTTTTTTGGGGGGGGGGGAATCTCCAGTGGCAGGTTTCAACCCTAACCAAAAAAAGAAAACCCCAACACAAGATAAAAAGGAAGGCATAAAGAGAATTTGTCTTTTGCCATTTACTTCCTGTTCTGTTCTCCACACATGGGAAGCTAGTTAATGACCAGAAATTACACAGCATCAATCTTCACATTTCACAGAGGGATAGAATATGAAAAAAATTTGTTTCTGTCTTCATGCAAAAATCCTGCCAACAGCCCTCAAGGTACCCCAGAGCCTTTAAGTATAAAATAATTGCCAAGCTGTCATTTTAATGGACTCAGCTAATTCCTCAGTCTTTCTCTTTCCCTGGCCACACAATGCTTCCTTACTCAAAAGGAAGGGTTCTTGTTTGTTTTCATAAGATATTGGCCCTTCAGATATTTAACTGTTTTATTAAGGTTGTCCTTACCATTCAGCCAAGCTAATCATGTCATTTTATAATATGAGAAGATTTAATCAACAGCTAGGGAAGGCAACTGAATTATTCAGTGTCATTTTGATTAGAGCTATAAATCTCAGATGATATAGGATATTCTGAGTTTTCATCTGCAGAGGGAGAGAGAACTCTGACCCCGGTGGTGGGAAATCTGACATTAAACAAACAAACAAACACCATTTCCTCCTTCTATTTCTAGGGTTGGTTTTTCTGGCAGCAGGATTTCTGCTTTGGGGATGAACCAAAAGATATATCCTGGGAATCATCTACTTAGATTCTTTTCCTGTCCTGGATTTAACACAGAGGGCAATTTTACACATTAACCAGATGCCTAAGAGACAACATCAGCAAATAGCTCCTGACAGATATTTCAGCGGAAGGCTTAACAATTTGCAGCCAGATCCATGTTTTCCAGAGATGGGACAACACTGGGAGGTAGTCCACCATTAAGCCCATTTCAGGAAAAGAACTAAGAGTATAGTCTATTGACACAGTCCTAGTATAAAATGTGGCCAATATTGTGTAGAATCCTGAAGGAGAGTAAGTACGTGAGATGATCAGCTTCTCTCCTTCAGCCCAATGATAGCAAATGGCTAGGGGAGGGCCAGCCAAGGAGGAAAGCTGGAAGTAAATGGGTAGAGGCGGAAGCCTGGAGGAGAAGGAGGCATGGCCAAGGGTAGGAGCCTGAAGGTCCCATTCCGACAATAACAGTCCAAACTTTGGGAAGCAGTTAGAGAAACAACTAATGGTTCCCAGCCTGCCCAAACAAATACACCACTACTAGGCAAGGCAAAAGCACCAAAGAAAATATTCCTCAATTTTATGCTGTCATTCACAGGTCAGCAGATGACCTGCATGGGACAGCAGAATTACAAAGACAGTTGGGTGAAGAAGATAAGTTCTGGAATTCATATAAAAACTAAAAGAAAGTTTCCTGCCATTCCCCAATGTCAAATACAAAGAAAAGCAGCTCAAGATGAAGGAAGCATTCTCACCTTCCCATTGGGGAGGAATGAACCAGGCACAAGCTAGATATATGGTGTGCTGGGAATATATCTCGAACATGCTGTAGAAGGGTGAAAAGCCAGTGGCCTACATGTCTCCTACAACAGAGTTCCCCAACCATTCCAGCTTTGCAGACCAGTAGGAGGAAGAGTGGGGATGATTCCATATGAGTGGTGGGCAAGTGGCGCATCTCCATTTGCCAGTCATGCAGATGGAGAGCACATGCACACGCTCATCTGTTGTTCGCTCAAATGGGGATGCATGCATGTGCTCTTGCCCGCCACTTCTACAACCCAGTTCCAAACAGCTCAAGGCCCAGTAATGGGCTGCTTCCTGGGGGTTGGGGACCCCTATTTTACAAAACAGAAGCTTACATCATCTATCACCAGCAGGCTGCATTGCTTTGGCCAGGAACAGCTTCTCTTCAGCAGCACAGCCCATCTCAACAGCTCTAATAGAAAGAATTCCACCTTATCGAGGGCCTACCTTGATGACGGATTTTGGAATCCCGAGAGGTGGCATGCAGCTAAAGGGGGTTTGAGGAGTTTTTTAATTAAGTCTTTTAAGGGGTTTTTAAGGGGAGGAAGGGTTAGGGTGTGTCAGGGGGGGTGACCCACTTGGGAGGGGCCAGACCTTGCTAGAACTCGTGACATAAAGGTAGGTCCGAGGGTGATATTGGGGGAGGAGGCTACTGCCCATGTCCAGGGGGGCTATTCGATTGGCACGGTCTATGGGAGGGGCAGATATGGCGGAAGTGGGGGACCACATCATGTTCGGGGAGCGCACCATCGCTGTTTGCAAGCGATTGCGTGCTCCGGTCCCTCTGCCTTTTCCTGTTCCCCGAGTGGCGGGATTCCTCAGGGCCTTGACCTTCGGCTGATGTTGTGCAATGCCAGGTCCGTGATTAATAAGGCCCCCCTCATTTCAGATCTGATACAAGAGGGACCTGATGGGCATTACGGAGACCTGGTTGGGCACGGAAGGGGGGGTTCCCCTCGTTGAAATGTGCCCACCGGGTTTCCGAGCATTTCATCAGCCGAGGGTTCAAGGCAGGGGTGGGGGGGTAGTGGTTATTATCAACGAGAGTTTGGAGCAGAGGGAGGTCACTGTCCTGCAGACAGCCGGATGCGAGTCTGTCTTTATACGGTGGGGCCAGGGGTTACAGGTGGGCTTGCTGATCACGTACCTGGCTCCCTGCCACGTGACAGCAGCCCTGCCTGAGCTGCTTGATGTGATAGCCGAGTCGGCGATTGATACCCCTAGGCTTATGGTCATGGGGGATTTCAACCTGCCGTCGGTAGGCGAAACATCGTCGACAGCTCGGGAGTTCATGGCCTCCATGGCAGCCTTGGACCTGACCCAGTTAGTGAATGGGCCCACACACATTGGGGGACACACGCTGGATTTGATTTTCATCTCTAGACAGTGGCTGAATGACCTGGAAGTGGGGGACTTAGTCATTACTCCCCTGCCATGGACGGATCATTCGCTTCTTTTGCCTGGACTTTCGAATCGCAAACCCACACTGCAAGGAGACGGAGCCAGTTCGGTGGTTCCATCCCAGGCGCCTGATGGACCCAACTGGGTTCCTGACGGAGCTTGGGCCGATCCCTGAGGATCTAGCCCACAGCTTGGCCGAAGAACTTGTTGCCGCTTGGGAAAGGGCGGCGGCAGGGGCTTTGGACCGCGTCGTGCCTTTACGGCCTCTGACCCGGTGCTGCTCTCGACCGGCTCCTTGGTTTTCTGAGGAGCTGAGAGAGATGAAGCGCCGGAAAAGATGCCTGGAGAGCTTCTGGAGAGCCAGCCGTTCCGAATCTGACCGAACATTAGTACGGTCGCATATTCAGGCCTATCTAGTGGCGATAGGGACGGCAAAGCGGGAATACTTTTCCGCTCTTATCGCATCGGCAGATAACCGCCCAGCCACCTTGTTTAGGGTGACCCACCCCCTTCTTTTTCAGGACCCCTTGCAGGGACGTTGTTCTGTTTCCCTTCCCCCAATACTCCCAGCAAAGAGTCCGTCAGAGGCCTTCCTTTTTTTTCCTTTTATTTACATAGATACATGTCCTGGCCACGTCTACCCACGGGCCTGCCAAGTTTCTGGAGATAACGAGGAAATTATAGATAAGGCCAGAATTACTCACGAATATATTCTTCCCTCCATGAAATAGTTAGCTCGCGCCAAATTCATTAGCTCGCGCCAACTCATTACTTTGTCCAAGACAAAAAACCAGGAAGTCCCGCCTCCTATTTATAGTCTCTGCAGATGTCACTGCATGACAATTATGACTTGGCTTTGTCCCAACTCTTCCGCTGCTGCGCACGGCGATTACGTCTACGTGACCTTGCATCGCTCCAAAACTGTTCTTGGGGCGTTGCCAAATCAGAAGGAGGCTCCATGGAATCAGGCTGTGCCGGCCCCTCCCCATCCCTTTGAGTGGGTGCCAGGGAGGGAAAGGGCTCAAGAGAAGCAGGGCTGGCCAGGTCTTCTCCCTCACTTTCTGAATCATCCGAGTCCAGGAGTCCGGGTCCAGGAACCTGGGTCACAACAGACGTGCTGAGGAATTTGGAAGGTATCTGCACGATAAAATCGCTCAGATCTGGGATGGGCTGGACGCTGATTGGGTGGATTCAGGTGGGACGACGGAGGCAGGTCTTGAGAATATTACTTGGGCGGAGTTCGACTCTGTGACTCCCGAGGACATGGACAGGATACTGGGGAGGCTGAATGTTACCACATGTTTATTGGACCCGTGTCCCTCCTGGCTGGTGCTGGCCACACAGGAGTTACACGGGGCTGGCTCCAGGGAATTATTAGTGCTTCTTCGGTGGAGGGAGTCTTCCCAGCCGCCTTGAAAGAGGCGGTGGTGAGGCCCCTCCTTAAGAAGCCTTCCCTGGACCCGGTTATTTTGGCTAATTACCGTCCTGTCTCCAACCTTCGCTTTGTGGCGAAGGTTGTTGAGAGTGTGGTGGCATGGCAGCTTCCCTGGTACCTGGAGGAAACTGTCTATCTAGACCCGTGCCAGTCCGGCTTCCGGCCTGGGTACAGCACGGAGACGGCTTTGGTCGCATTGGTTGATGATCTCTGGAGGGCACGGGATAGGGGTTGTTCCTCTGTCCTTGTCCTATTAGATCTGTCAGCGGCTTTTGATACCATCGACCATGGTATCTTGCTGCGACAGTTGGGGGGGTTGGGAATGGGGGGCACCGTTTTTCAGTGGTTCTCCTCCTACCTCTCTGACCGTTCGCAGACGGTGTTGGCAGGGGGGCAGAGGTCGACCACAAGTGAGGTGCCACAGGGGTCAATTCTCTCGCCTCTCCTGTTCAACATCTACATGAAGCCGCTGGGTGAGATCATCCATGGTTTCGGGGTGAGTTGTCAACTGTACGCTGATGACACTCAGCTGTACATTTCCACCCCAAACCACCCCAACAAAGCCGTTGATGTGATGACCCGGTGCCTTGAGGCTGTTCGGGTCTGGATGGGGACGAACAGACTTTGACTCAACCCATCCAAGACGGAGTGGCTGTGGATACCAACGTCTCAGCACAGTCAACTAATTCCATCGCTGACTGTGGGGGGCGAATCGTTGGCCCCCAGGGAATCGGTGCGCAACTTAGGCGTTCTCCTGGATGTATGGCTGTCTTTAGAAGATCATTTGACGGCCGTCGCCAGGGGAGCTTTTTTTCAGGTCCTCCTGATTCGTCAGTTCCGCCCCTTCCTGGATCGGGACTCTCTATGCACAGTCACTCATGCCCTCGTTACTTCCCGCCTGGATTAGTGCAATGCTCTCTACATGGGGCTCCCCTTGAAGAGCACCAGGAGGCTCCAACTGGTACAAAATGTGGCCGCGCGGGGGATAGAGGGAGCGTCTCGTAGCTCCCATGTAACACCTCTCCTGCGCAGGCTGCATTGGTTGCCGGTGGTCTTCCAGGTGCGATTCAAGGTTTTGGTCATCACCTTCAAAGCACTCCATGGCACGGGACTGGGATACTTACAGGACCGCCTGCTGCCACCAGTAGCCTCCCATCGACCTGTGCGCTCCCACAGGGAGGGCCTCCTTGGGGTGCCATTGGCCAAACAATGTCGGCTGGCAGCCCCCAGGGGAAGAGCGTTCTCTGTGGGGGCTCCTGCCCTGTGGAAGGAACTACCTGTGGGGCTACGCCTTCTTTCTGATCTTTGGACCTTTAAGCGTGAGCTTAAGACTTTCTTCTTTCATCAAGCAGGGCTGGCCTAATGATAAATTTTAATCGAGGGTTTTTAGTGGGTTTTTTAAGGGGGTTATTCTATTTTATAATTTTACCCACTTATTTTAAATATTCAGCTTATGGAATTAGTTTTTTAATGATATATTGTATTTTAAATTTCTTGGTATTTGTGTTTTATCTATGCTGTACACCGCCCTGAGTCCTTGGAGAAGGGCGGTATAAAAATGTGAACAATAAATAAATAAATAATCCCACCAGTAGATACAGGAGAACCTCTGGTCACAGCCATAATTCGTTCCATAACTTTGCTCGCAAACTGATTTGGTCATGACCTGAACCTAATTTTGGAACTTTGGCACTTACAAAAAAATTGGCACAAAAGGGGAAATCAGCTGCAAAAAAAAAGGTGAATTTTTTGGTCAGAACCCGATTTGGTCGTGGTCAGAAGCATTCATGACCAGAGGTTCTACTCTAATTGTAGGGCAGATCCACATATATTTATTAAACATTGTAAGATAAACCAGTAGTGAAATCCTACTGATCTGCACTGGTTCAGGCGAATCGGTAGTGATAAAAACTACCACTTCGGGTGAACCGGTAGTAAAAAAAAACAACAACTACTGGTTCCTCTGAACTGGTATTTCCGATGATCAGCTGTGCCGTGCGATTTAAAATTGCTGGAAAGCAGGAAATCCTACTTTCTAGTGAATCTAAATCGCACGGCACAGCTGCTGTGCCCCTCACTATTATACTTACCTTCCCAAGCCTCCTTTTTCTGCACGTTTGGTGTGTACTGCACATGCGTGCGCACAGCATACAGCATGCATTTGGAGTGCACGGTGCATGCGCACGTGCAGTGCGCACTTGGCACACAGCACGTATCCGCTGCCAGCAAACCGGTGGCAAACCGGTTCAGATGTTGCCACTGAGATAAACATGTACAGAAGGTACTGTAATAGCTACTGTTCCAGTGTGGATATATTCTTACAGTTTATCCCACGATACTAACTACTGATTGTGTTTGCTAAATGTCATCTATTGCTCTTCCATTTCCTTCCATTTCTTGTCCACTGGTTGTTGTTTTTTGTCTGTTGCAATGAATTATTCAATTAAAAAGGAACTTGGAGTGCATTGAGCTAAAGTCACGGCACTTATCTGAAAGTGAGAGGATTTCTCAATGGGGTTTGAGAAACTTAAGCTCTGCCTTCCAGCTGCCATAGATGGAATTAACTCTTCCCTCTCAGATCCATCTTTCAGCAACCAAAAAGATACTTCATTTTTCAAACTGCAGCCAGCAATCAGGAGAATCCATAAGCATTTTTTAAAATATAGAAAAGGGGCAGAGCTGGTTAGCTGACATTAAAAAGCTCCCCTAGGAGGTATTTGGGATCATCATGACTTCTCACTTTGTTGTGTTTGAGAGTCAGGCAGCAGGAGTCTCCAAATTTTATTCCTTTTAAAGTAACAAGTTCTATGATCACGAATCATAGAAGTTGCTTGGATAAAAAGGTGTGATAAACCTATTATAAATAATAATGTTGAAATTCGCCTTTAAAAATCTGAGTGAGATCAATGTTTCCAGTAATGAAACTCTTTTTGGCAGAATTGGAAGGTGAATTCAAACTTGGAGGGGGAGGGGGGAAGCAGAAAACCCTAGTAAAAATTTCTTTTCATGTTGTTGGTGTTCGTTTTCAGGATTAGACGATTCACAGAGCAATTTGTGAATATCAGAAACAAAGAACTGCAATCCTATACACACCTGGCTAAGAATAGGGCTCATCCAACAGGGTAGAATGTGAGGTCCCTCAGAGGGACATCATGAGATCATTGTAATCCTTGCAGACATCTAGCAAAATCTTTTGAGCTGTCCAAAATCCCAGAAGTGAATAACCTAAGCTTCCTTTGGTTTTGTTTTCCTCCCTTTTCCCTTTCCCTTTTAGGAACCCCCAGGTGACAGTGGTGGCAGCAGCAGCTGGAGCAGCAGCAAAGTGGCAGAACCCCTCCCACAGACCTGAAATGCCGTCTCTCAGAAGACTAAATTGGCACCGGAACAGGATAGCACCCAAGAGAACTACATCTGTCTCCTTTAATTATCCCGTGTACATATTAGTCAGTGGAAATGCTTTATAATTTCTATAGCTAAGGCCAGCTAAGCTATAGAAAAACCAGGTGTGCATAAACACTCTCCCTGAAGTTAGCCAGGCAAATTAAAATCATGTACACTGTGACGGGGGGAGGGAATGTATTGAATTTCCCCAGAGGGAAAAATATATATATATAGATCATGACTGTTATGATTCATCCGCATTGATAACTCTGGAGACTTACCATTTTTGTCTGTCTTGAAGAGGACTTTTCATCAAATGGCACTGAATTGATACGTTTCCATCTTTTGTACTAAGGTGAGAATGTTCAAGTTCTAGTATTTGAATTCTGCAAGTACTTTTGTGCCCGTATATCACTGATAAGTCCATGTCCTTGTTTCCCCCCCCCTCAAAAAACCCACTAGTGATGTGTGCATAAGTGCTTGCAGGATCTCATATCCGCATGATACATTCAGACCATGTCCTTAAAAGGACATTTGATCTCAATACATTTAGTCTAGATTTCAAAATCTGCACCGTGGGTGGGACGAGGCTTAGTCTTGTCTTGTCATTTTACGCTTTTCTCTACTGCTAACTCCTCTGGACTGGAGTTTCTCTGGAATTATATGAATTGTGTTTGCAGTCCTCACTGTTTTGTTCTTAGTTTTGTATTCCATTACAATGTTTCTTTCCCCTTTTACAAAACTTTAGAAGTCTTGAGATTGTAGAAGATTTAGCCAAAGCTTGAATACCTAAAACACCTGAAACCAAAAAAAATATATATGATGTATTAAAAGAACAAATCAATATATTAATTTTTAGCTGTTTCATGATGCCTAAGATATTCTCTGTGTGAGTTGAGTTGAATCATTTCATCCAGTCCTGTATATGTTGGCTTTCTGAGGTCTTATTGGGCTACTTACAATAAGTGGACATGGAAGTACATTCTTTGTTAGATCTTGCCCCCTGTGAGCAATTATAACAGAATAAATCCCTTGTAAGTGAATGAGGTTTATGCAGGTCTAACTGTACATAGGACTGTGCTGTGGAGTTGGCAATACTGTGCCCAGATAAGTTTGAGGTAACAATCATTTTTTAATCACTTTCCTTCCAATTCCAATACTTAGATTTGAAAGGATTTCTCCTAGGATTTTTGTGTTCCTACAACCACCAATGAACTCCAGCAAGTAGCACTGCCACCTAAATAGAAAGGAAAAATCTGACTGTTGGCTGACTTGGCTGTTCATTTAATAGAGAACAGATTTGGAATCCTTCATGACATAGAATCAGCCAATCTGCCATTAAAGAATCTAGACTGGTTACAAAATTTGACAGTTCTAATGTTTATATGTACACATTTTTTTTCCTGCTAAAAGACATACCATGGACACTACTACTACTACTACTAAATTCCACCATCACCATTCTTCAAAAAATATGACCTTAAATTCTGAAAGTCATTACAGTAAAACCATGATCCCATGTCACAAACTAAATGTATTTTGAAATTCATTTTCAAAGCAGGATGACATTTTTGAAAGGAAAATACATACTACACATTAATTAATTTATCCTTGAAGCAATACATCCATCCTTAAAAATTTGCAGCTATATATTATTTCAATCCATAACAATTTGTTCTCTCTCTCTCTCTCTCCCTCTCTCTCTCTCTCTCTCACACACACACACACACACACATGATGGTGAGAAAATCTTGACTGTTATGCTGTATACACAGACTAAATTACTTTAGTCAAAACTGTGTGTAGTCAAAACATAAACAGTTTTGAGTAAAATAATTTTATTATAAATGAAAAAGGAACAGCAACACAAGAATGCAAAAGAAAAGCAAAAAAACACGGCATAACCTTGCCTATAGCAAGCTGGTGATGGAAATGTAAAATGAGCTGAAAAACTCAGAGCTTGTGCAGGTCAAAGGCAAAGTTAGAGTAGAATAGCCTTGGCCAGCCAGGGCCCTACCAATGCGCTGGATTACAATTCCCCTTGGCTACGCTGGCGGAGGTGATCAGAGTTGTTGTTTAGCACAGCTGGAGGGTACCTGGCTGTGACAGTACTTATAGTTCTTTACTGACTCTCATTCAGTTCATTCCCAATTCTTCCAAACTTTGAATTGTCTGGTCCTTGGGAGCAAAAAGCTGTTTGTCATGGGGATTATCTGTTAAACAGCCATGCACAAGAATACGGCGCTGTATAAAATAATAAATATTAATACATATAATTTAATAGTGTATTTTATAAAATGGGCTTCTGGTGCTATGAAAAGTGATTTGTGAACGTTTTCCTCCTTATCGTACTAATTCCTCTTGTTTATTACCCAACGTACTGGCTGAACCCTGTTGTAATTTTCCTCTGTATTATTTGTATGACTTCTGTATGCTGCCAATATATTGTCTTGTGATTTTGTTTAATCTTTATACATTGGTTCCTTGTTATAAGTGTTACCATTCTGTGTTGTCTCCATGTAATAGAAAATCATCTATGGCAGAGTAAGTTAACCCAGAGATAGGCAATATGGAACCTTCTGGGTGTTTTGGAATACAACTCACAATGTCCTTGCCATTGACCATGCTACTTGGGGCTGGTAAGAATCGACGTCCTGTACATTTGGGGGTCAACACGCTGTCTCCCGTTGGCCTACCCAGGACTGAGTGATTAATTAATATGTTACTATTGTTAATTCTATATCAAATCAATCTCAGATTTATAGATATTCTAATCCTCAATATAAACATATAGATTCAGAATTTAAATTGCCCTAACTCTTCCCCTATGTACTTACATAGAACTCTGATTTTCTTTATATGCTAAACTCCTATAAAACATATCTTCGTTTCCAAAAACATGCTTTTGGTAGCAAGTGTATATTCCATTTTAAGGGCATTAAAAACAAATGTTAAACAAATGCAAGTTGACACACCATGTGTGTTTTTCTACAGGCCCGTCCTGCTTTTACTATAGCAATACGTGTTGTACCTAGGAAGGTATAACATGTACCCATTAGTGCATGTTTAAATCTCTTATGCCAAGAAAAGAAGAGTAAAGAGAAGGGTCAATCCATTTCTAGCTTATGACATGTCAATGGCAGGCTGTGATGGACTCTATTCGGTCTAGCTCAGGGTCAGTCCACCCAAATAAACTAGACAGGAAACACAACCAGACGAGCTCATTTTTATTTTATTATAAGGCTACATTAACAAAAACTTGCAAGTCTGAAAGTACAAATCTGTCACTTTTAAACAGTCTGATACATTAGGGCAGATTCTTTTTAACTTGCTTTCTTTGCCCGATAAACGGTTGCAGGCTCTTCCCCTTTTTATCTGATCATTGCTTAGGCAACATCTCTTCCCCTCGTCTCGCAAAGTCATTCTTCCAAACATTTCCTTCATGATCCAAAACCACTTATTAAAAAGTCTTATTGAACTCTGAGAACCAGTCATAAGTCTCTTCCTTCGGCATCATCATAACTTTGAACAGTATTTGAACAAATGGCCATAATTCGAGGACTACTTGTATTATAAAAACATCACCGAATGATCTTTAGGTCATTTCAACAACAAATTACCATTGGTAATTTCATCGATTTTCATCTGAATAGGAAAACTTTGGGAGAGTTTCAAATATGTTATATGTGGCAATCTTTAAGTTGATTTACCCTGTTGTGATGAGTAATGGTTTCATGTGCCATTACCCAAAAAAACACCCACTTTTACCCAAAGTGGGGTAATTTATTCAGATTTGGGAAGCACCAGCCTAGTCCAATATGACAGATTTCATCCAGCTAAAGCAAATAACAAAGCACAGGCAATATGGAGCAAACACGGGCAGTCTAAGGCTTCAGATGTTGTGTGTATCTACTCAAATAATTGCTTCTGCAGCCCTTTGGACTTTGCAATCCTAAGATCCGTGGTACCATATATAGGTATAAAAACCTGTAAAGCAGTTTTCCAAGGCCCTGCCCACTTTGCATCAGCACATTGCCTTCTGTGACTTTTGTGTCACTAATAATTAGTTTTGCCAGCAGCCATCCAAAGATTATGCATTTTTAGTCTAGAACATATCTATATGGATGAATTGACTCCCTCACCGCAAGGAATTTGGATGGTATTGTTTTGGACAGTGCTTGTTTTAGAATGCTTAGTATCCTTACAAAACTACATTTCCCAGGATTCCAAGTTTAGAGCAGGAGGACTGGCATAAAGTGCAAAATAAATAAAAATATCATTAATTCCTCAACTTTTTTTAATAGAAATTAGTATTAGTATCATTTGGTGGGAAGAAAAGCCATGACTATTGAATTATATATGTAGAAATCCCTTTAAATATGTTTTGCCTTTTTTATTTAGCTGATGACACTTTCACACCCCTTCTTTACTGATGTCGTAATGCTATCTCCATTCTCATTGGAGGCAAGAGGCAACCATTTTTCAGTTCCTGAGCAGGAATATACCTGTTAAGTTCGGGAAGTAACGAGGCTGGAGACCAGGGTAGTGACAACAGCTCTTTAATATAGGGTGAACCCAGCAACAGGCTGGGGGAAAAACCTCTCCTTTTATACTGTTCTGCTGGAGGCTTCGACCAATCAGCAACGTGCTGATTTCCCGCTCAAATATTTAAAGGTACAAACATGAATACATAACACTCCTCCCCTCCCAGAAAACACTTGCCTCTATTTACATATTTATTTGCATGTTATTTTTCGACGTAGTCACGCAAATAACCTGGGCGTCTCCTAGTTCTTTCTGACCTGCGCGGTTCAGTTCTGGGTGGTGTTTTGAGCTGGTCGGAGGCTGTTTTCTCCTCCCAGCTCTTTCTCTGGGCCAGCGGGCTCTGGATTGTTGGCCGACTCTTTTTCTTGGCCATCCGGCCTTGGATTAATTTTGGAACTTTCCCTGCTGCTTCCCTCGGGAACCTGATGGCGTCGCTGGAACTCTGGGACCTCAGCTAAGTCTTGCGCCTCCCCCGGGTCATTGTCAGCTGTGGATTCAAATTGGTATTGGTCATGATCTGTTTCATTTGGTTCGGTTTGGTCAGTTATTCGTTTCCTTAACTGATCTATGTGGCGCCTCCACACTCGGTTGTCTGGTAGCTCTACCACGTACGATTTTGGGCCGGTTATCTTTATTATTTGTCCTGCGAACCAACTAGGGCCGTCCCCATAGTTTGGGCCCACACCGGTCGCCTATGCTCATTTCCTTGTCTTTTCTAGTTCCCCTTGTAACCCTCGGGTGTGTAATGGGGTTCAAGCGGTCAAGTGGGCACGGAGTTTCCGTCCCATTAGCAATTCGGCTGGGCTTTTCCGGTGGCGTGCTTGGGGTTCTGTGCTGGGCGGCTAGGAAAAAGTCTATTTTGTTTGCCAGTCACCTGGCTTGAGCCTGGACAATGCCTCCTTAGCGCTCCGGACGGAGCGCTCTGCAAGGCCATTCGGCGCGGGGTGGAAAGGCGCAGAGGGCATGTCGGATGCCTTCCTCTGCCAGGTATTCTTCAAACTGGGCTGCCGTGAATTGGGGCCCATTGCCGGACACCAGAGTGTCCGGCAACCCGTGAGTTGCGAATAGGTGGCGCAGGGTTGCGATTACTGCTTGGCCGTGGTGGATTTCATGATTATGATCTCCAACCATTTGGAAAATGCATCACAACCACTAGGAATGTTTGGCGTGGAAAGGGCCAGCAAAATCAATGTGGATTCTTGACCAGGGCCCTTGGGGCTTTTCCCATTCTCTGACTGGGGCCGTTGGGGTAGAGGTCTGGACTCTTGGCAAGCTTGGCATTTCCCTACCCTCTCAGCAATCTCTGCGTCCATGAGTGGCCACCATACATAGCTTCTAGCTAACCCCTTCATCCTTCGATCCCTGGGTGACCCTCGTGGAGGAGGTCCAATACCTTTCCCTTAACTTATCAGGAATTATTACACGATCACCCCATAACAGGCACCCCTTGAGCCGAGAGCTCATCTCGTTTTTAACAAATTCTTTGAACCGTTCGCCCGGCGCAGCGGCCACCCTCTCTGTACCCAACCGGTACAGTCCTTAACACAATGTCGGTATGATGCCGAGCCACTTCCTTAGATGTGACTGGGCCAGAGTCAACAGTCAATAAGTAGGATGGGCGTCCCGGAGTGGGGTCTTGATCGCCCCTGGTAGTGGGCATCGGCTTAGCGTCTGCATGCCCACTTCTTTTCCTGGTCGATGCTGCAGCTTATGCGAATAAGCGGCTAAGAATATAGTCCATCGGGTCAAGCGTGGCGAAAGTGCCACAGGCGTTGGTGATCGCCAGCCAGTATCCTAGTAGCGGTCTGTGGTCAGTCACGATTTCAAAATTCCGCCCAAAGACATACTCGTGGAATTTTTGACCCCTGACACAATGGCTAGTGCTTCTTTGTCTAATTGGCTGTAGTTCCTCTCTGGGAGGACATCGTTCTAGAGTAGAAAGCTATAGGGGCTTCTGTGCCGTTTGGAAGTCTATGGCTGAGTACAGCCCCACCCCATAAGGAGGCATAAACCAGCACTAGGGGTAATGAGTCGTGATATTGGATGAGCAGGCTATCACTTGAGAGCAGGTTCTTTACTGCTTCAAAAGCCCTATTTTCTGACTTTCCCCAAGACCAAACAGTATTTTTCCTAAGAGCCTATGCAGCGGTTCCATAGCAGTTGCTTTGTTCTTTAAAAGACGCGTAAAATTAACCAATCCAGGAATGCCTGCAGCTCTGCTTTGTTTTTGGGCGCTGGAGCCTTCCTAATTGCCTTAACCTTGCTCTCAGTAGGGTGAATTCCTTTCTTGTCTATCCGGTAGCCCAAGAAATCGTGATTCGACCCCTATCTGGCATTTGTTTGTCTTGACTTTTAATCCGGCTGTCCGGAAAATGCTCAAGACCTTTCTTAACGCTCCCCAATTCCTCCATGTTTTCCCTGAAATTAGGACATCATCAGTAGGGAACTACCCTGGGAGCCCTGCAGTAGTCGTTCCATCAGGTTTTGGAACAGCCCTGGTGCCACACTGACCCCAAATTGCAATCGGGTGCACTTGAAGGCCCCCTGTGCGTCACAATCGTTTGGGCTTGGCTGTGCGGGCGTCTACTGGCAGTTGTTGGTAGGCTTGGGCCAAGTCTAACTTTGCAAAGACTTGCCCTTGCCCCAAAGTGCAATAAGTGTTGCACCACGGGAACCGGGTAAGCGCTTTTCTGTAAGGCTTTGTTAAGCGTCGCCTTGTAGTCAGCGCAAATTCTAATTGACCCGTCCGGTTTTATGGGGGTGACGATTGGCGTCTCCCACTTTGCGTGATCGACTGGCACCAAAATCCCTGATTAATGAGCTTATCCAGCTCCTTATCGATTTTGGTTTTAGGGCAAAGGACTCTCCTCGCCTTAAGCCTAATGGGGGCTACCTGGGGTCTAAGTTGAAGGAAATAGGGGTCCCCTTGTACTTGCCCAGGCAGTCCTTGAAGACATCTTGAACTCGTTAAAGAGAATGTCTTTCAGGTTACAGTCACTTCTGTAGATGCCAGTCACTCCCATGCCCAGGGCACGAAACCAGTCTAGTCCCAACAGACTGGGCAGAGTTCCTTCGGCGATCGTGATGGGCAGGGTCTTTTATGTGGACCGTGCTCGACTCGGACGGAGGTGGTCCCTCGAACAGGGATCGATTCCCTGGTAGTCGTGGACTCGTGGCCGTTGTGCTTGCAGGTGGCGCTTGACGGACGGCAGCGACC